>NC_073388.1:8261750-8339007 GCF_028641065.1 Leucoraja erinaceus
TAGAGCGCTGGAAATGGGAGGAGAGAGAAAAAAAAAACACACACAGAATAGCCAGCTAGCTCGAAAGTTAATGAAAGTCTGACCGTGACAGTAAAACAAAGTAATTGGGGAGGTGTAAAACCCTCCTTTCCAATGTAACTATCGATCTATCTCTACAAGCCTGGCTCCATGCACGAAGCGACTGATCAACCTCGATGCTCGCTATTGCTTATAGAGTTGTTACATTGTAATGTTGTATATTGGAGACACGTTAAGATAATTCAGATCAGTGTTTTTTCCCCGGTGGTACTTGAACGTTTAATCTGGCATCCACAACGAGTATTGTACTTGATAAGGCGTTTATATTTGACGTATCAATGGGTAAATTGTGTGTGTGTGTGTTTGCGTGCGGTCTGATCTGTACCGAGCTGCTAGCTTTCCATTAAGACATTTGCCAATGAGAGATCACTTGGCTGCCCGTTTGCAGATTCACTCCAGCACCTTTTTTTTCTCTCTTCCCTAACGGACTCTGCAGTAGTTGCAAGATCCTCGCTCATTAGTAAGCAGGTCTCGAAGCACTTTGGTTGCGTTATCGTTTGAAAATAGCCGCTGTGTGTGGAGCGGCGCGCACCTACCTATATCCCAAACCGCGCTGTGCGGGTGTGATGTGAATGCGCTACAAATGCCAACTCCGGCTGATCATGTTCGCTCAGTGCAGTAGCCTCCTTGCATCCGACCGACACATCCAATGCCTTTTGCAGGCGTGCTGACCAAGCTTGGGGGGGGGGGAGAGAATTGGAGGAGGGATGTTCAGTGCGGCATCTCACATCTCGGTGTAAATGTACACACGTTGTATGTACCTCCCGTTCATTCACATAGGGCTGGTTGGTACACGAGGCGCTGCATTTTGTTCTTTAAAAAAAAATATATATTTCTCACACCTCTCTCCCAAAGATAGGCAACCTCGAGTGATCCCCCCCCCCCCCCCCCCCCCCCCCCCCCCCCCCCCCCACTCAAGATAGATACACAAAAATACTGGAGTAACTCAGCGGGACAGGCAGCATCTTTGGAGAGAAAGATTGGGTCTTCAGTCTAAAGGAGGGTCTCGACCCGAAACGCCACCCATTCCCTCTCTCCAGAAATGCTGCCCGACCCGCTGAGTTACTCCAGCACTCCGTGTCCATCTTCAGTGTAAACCAGCATCTGCAGTTCCTTCCCACACAATTGATAATTTCCCCCTCGCTGTCTATTACATGCACCTAGTGTAACACGCGGTTGATATAAGCCAAGGGTCTCTGATAATGAAACGTGACTCAATATCAGTGCGGACCTTCAAGGTATTTCCCACCCTTAAAACGTTTGTTTTTCTCTGCGCTTTCTTTTATTTCATTCCCCCATTTCATTCTCGTAACACCCCACCACTCCCACTCCGCCCGAATTGCATTCCTTCCCAATGCGGGGAGGGTGGTTACATTCTCCAGAGACGCTGCCCGACCCGCTGTGTTTCTCCAGCTTTTTATCTTTCCATCTTCGGAATAAAATGAATTGGTGCGTTTTTTTGGAGCCTCCAATACTCAGGGCCGATTTCACCGGAGAGACGCGGAGTGAGCAGAGTGTAAATGCAGATGGAATCGTGCACGCTGGCCAAGCAAGCTGACCGACGGGGGATTTTTACCGACCAATTGGCTTCTTAAAGGCGACTGGTGCAGTTGGAAGTGCGGTCGAACTTGCTACTGAAATCCTCAACGTGGAGGTTGGCGTGGGAAGTGCGAATCGCCCTACTTAGATCAAGCGCCTGAACCACCCTTCGCCATGGAAAGTTGCATTCCCAGAAGAAAAAAAAAGGAAAGTAGCGCTGCCTTGCTGCTATTTTCCACAGAAGGTAGACACAAAATGCTGGAGCAACTCGGCGGGACAGGCAGCATCTCTGGAGATAAGGAATTGCTGCTGTTTCGTTCAAAGACAACTGGCTTTGTAAAAAGGCAGTCGTTTCCTTCCGAATGAAAACAAAAATCTTCGCCCTGAGAGGGTTAATCTTACAACATGCGTTGCCTGATTTCTAACTTCTTCCAGTTTCATTTTCGCACCAATTCATTTTCTCAATCCCGGATTTCCCAATCTTTTTTTTCCTTTATACGGGATTTTTCAGAACCCGACCCGCTCCACAATCCCGACAATAGCGCCTTGGAAGGAACTGCAGGTGCTGGTTTACACCGAAGATAGGACACAAAATGCTGGAGTAACTCAGCGGGACAGGCGGCATCTCTGGAGAGAAGGAATGGGTGACCTTTCGGGCCGTGACCCTTCTGCATACGATAGTATGTATGCTTATCGATGTTGGGGTCAGTTCAAGCGGCGAGGTGCGCCCCACACCTGATGTAGAATGGAAACGCCGGAAAAATATTTAGAAATATGGGCTCAGCTTTAAATATAACGCGGCCGGCCATTCTCTCCGTATCTCCTCGGCTTCAGCGAGTCGTGAACCAAAGCTACTACTGTTCACCCACTGCTGACAGAGAGAACATTATAGAGCTACCTGGATGCAGGAGACACGTCTACAAGGAGATACGTCTACACCATCCACGATAAATGTCCCCTTTTCTTTGGCATGACTTCCCAGGAAAATTTCAAGGACCATTGTACATTTCCTTGATCATCGTCTGCTTTGATCCTTTTTTTCCTTTCACACTATGCCCTTTGTACCCCTCCATATCTCTCAAATTCTTCCCCGGCCTAGTTCTCCGACCAGTCTGACTGTCCTCCTGATTCCATTTTATCTCTGCATGCTTCGTTGTCAGCTTCCTCTAGCTAACAATGGTCTATTCCACAGGTGCTTTGATCTCTGTCCCCTTTGATGTCTCGTTTTCACACCTTACCCTTCCATATTTCCGTGTCTCCCTCTCCCCCGACTCTCAGTCTGACGAAGGGTCTCCACCCGAAAATTCACCCATGCTTTCTATCCAGAGATATCTCTCGACATCATCTCTCGATATCTCTCATTTTCCTTTCCCCTGACTCTCAGTCTGAAGAAGGGTCTCGACCCATTCCTTCCCTCCAGAGATGTTCATAAGTTCTAGGAGCAGAATTGGGTTATTCGGCTTTCCACGTTCACACCTATATTCAACCATGGCTATCTATCTTTCCCTCTCAACTCCATATGCTCCTGCCTTCTCCCCATAACCCCAGACACACGTTCCAATCAAGATCTATCTATCTATCTCTGCCTTAAAAGGATGTCGCCTGACCCACTGAGTTACTCCAGCATTTTGTGTCTATATTCACCACTGATGGAATTCACCAATGGCAGCCTTTGGAATAGGTATCTCATTTAGCTGCCCGGAGCAGCGTTATTCCAGACCGTGGAAGGGTTAAGACTCTCAAATCATATTCAATAATGGAACTATTCAGTAATTAAACAAGCGAGGGGCGTCGGTTAGGAGTGTTTAAGAAGGAACTGCAGATGCTGGAAAATCGAAGGTGGACAAAAGTGCTGGAAAAACTCAGCGGGTGCAGCAGCATCTATGGAGCGAAGGAAATAGGCAACGTTTCGGGCCGAAACCCTTCTCCAGACTCGGTTAGGAGTGTTTTTTGGTTAATAATGTCGCAAATTTTTCAAAACGTTTTGATTTTGATTAGTACGGGTGTCAGGGGTCATGGGGAGAAGGCAGGAGGATGGGGTTAGGAAGGAGAGATAGAGCAACCATGATTGAATGGCGAAGTGACTTGATGGGCCGAACGGCCTAATTCAGGTCCTATCGTTTATGAGTGCATGAAAATAGGAGATTAGAGACCCCAGTGTGGATTGAAGGGCAATTTGCAGGTTGCATTTCTGAGGGTTGGTTACTGTCGGTAATGTGGACTTGAATCACCTTGAAAGATAAGGAACCAATGTGACCCAGAATACAGGCACAAAAAAAAATAATCCTTGTGTAACTAGTTCCCGCACACGATCAATGCCATTCCCTGTAAAGTCAGCGCGTTGAGATGTGTGGGATGGGGGGGGGCAGAAGAGATGAACATCTTCCCTGGTGAGTCCCACCAACAACCCTAACGTGGGCATCGTCCACCCCGGGAAGTGCAGCGGGTGGGTGTATCCGGAGCGCCCTCTCGTTTCTGCTCATCTCCCACTTAACTCATTATGTCAAACCCAGTGTCCCTAATCCGTGCCATCAACTCCCGCCCTGTGACCACCCACCCCAACTGTCACAAATCCACCTCGCCCTCTTTATAGAAAGGAACTGCAGATGCTGGTTTAAACCGAAGATAGACACAAAAAGCTGGAGTAACTCAGCGGGCCAAGGCAGCGTCTCTCGAGAGAAGGAATCGGGTCGAGACCCTTCTTCAGACTGAGTCGCCCATTGCTTCGCTCCAGAGATGTTGCCTGTCCCGCTGAGTTACTCCAACATTTTGTGTCTGTCTTCGCTCTATTTTATACAGGTGGGAAACAATTGACTGCAACAAAAATGTCCTGAAACAGATGTATGTTGGTGCATTTTTTAATGCAGGGCTAGAGACCTTAGAAATTCCTTGCACAGTGAGCAGTGTTTATGAAGACATCCAGATCACATATTATTATAATTAATCTACATCAGTTCTCAAACTGATTGCTTTTTCCTAATTTTCGATTTTCACTTGAATCTGCATCAAAAACATGGTGCCCGTAATATCATTCAATGCCTAATCTAATATTTGAAATCCATCCACGCCACACACTGTATTAAGTAATTAATGGCGACTTGGCAGATTCGCACTTTATGCATTAATTAGATCCATGCCTCATCTGCTTATAGTAATAAAGTATTCTAGCACGAAGCCAAAAGGATTTGGGTCCCAGTTCCAGATATTAACAGGAATAAAAGCACACGTTTGGCGATCACTGCAACGTTGTGCAATCAGTCGTTGCCTCGGTTGCTCATATGGAGTAGTGCAGGTCACGTTTTCAGAGTCGGTCCATTTCTCCTTGAGAGCGCAAACTGGCCCGAAACCCAGCTGATCTATTGTGTGTCAGATGCGGGGACAGCATCAATGTACTGGGGCTGACGGGGGAGTGATTGCAACGTGTGCTGACTTGCACAATACGCGCTTTAGGAACTGCATTAACTGTGTGTACAAAAAAAAATGCCCGCAGACCTATTAACTCCCACTCGCTGGAAAGAAGCAACAATTGATGACAATTTAGATGCTCCTCATTCTCGAAAAAAAACCCACAACTCGTTCTGCTTAAACAGCATAGATTTTATTTATTTCAAAAATAAACTTTATGCAGAATTTAAAGTAAATGTACAAAATAAAAACGTTGTACATATTGTACATGTCTGAAGAAGGGTTTCGGCCCGAAACGTTGCCTATCTCCTTCGCTCCATAGATGCTGCTGCAGCCGGTGAGTTTCTCCAGCATTTTTTGGTATACCTAATGTTGTACATATGCTCTATAGCTTTGTACATTATATGTGCAAACAAAATATTAAATTATATCCAATATTTGCAAAATGTTATTTAAGTTCAAGTTACATTTATTGTCACATGCAACAATTAGTACAGTGAGATTTGAGTTTCCGTACAGCCATACGAATAAAAATAACACAACACACGATAGAATGTAACATGAGCATCCCCCACATAACATGAACATCAACGTTTCCCACTGTGAGGGAAGGCAGTAAAGTTCAGTCCATTTCCTCTAAGTTCGCCCACGGTCGGGGCCGTTGAGCCCTCCGCAGTCACCGCTACGGCGGCCCGATGTTCAGGCCCTCTCTCCGGATGATGGAACTCCAGCGTCGGATGAACAGTCTCAGCGGCTTACATACAAGATTATATATATGTATAAAAATATACATGCTAAATAAAAACTTTGTCCATCCTCTGTACATTTCTACATTCTCTATACATTCAATAGTGTTATAGCTGGTAGTGTTTGGACCTATCTTTAAATAAAACACCCTTGCCACTCATGTAGCCCCATGGGTTGACATCCCTTCCCTTGTTTGAGAGGTTTCTTCCAGACTTTGGCCCTCAATGTCCAGCAGCAGAAGGAGCCTAGTCTATAAAGAGCATTCATTGCTTTTGACTGTAATAATCTCATTTTAGTTTTATTTTAGTTTTGAGATATAGTGTAGGAACAGGCCCTTTGGCCCAATGAGTGCGCACCAACCAGTGATCCTCATATATCTACACTATCCTATACACACTGGGGGCAATTTACAAGTGTTCCAAGCCAATTAACCAGCAAACCAGTACGTCTTTGGAGTGTGGGAGGAAACCAGTGATCCCAGAGAAAACCCACGCAGGTCATGGGGAGAACGTACAAACTCCGTACAGACAAGCATCCGTAGTCAGGATCGAACCCGGGTCTCTGGGGCTGCACCGCTGTGCCGCCCATACATAATCTTTTAGCATCCACTGCCTGATATTATTTCATTCGTACCTTTTGGTTTATTGTTACTAGAATCATAGTCATAGAGCAGGGAAACAGGCCCTTCAGCCTAACTTGCCCACACCGACCAACATGTCCCAGCTTCACCAGTCCCACCTGCCTGCCTTTGGCCTATGCACCTCTAAAATCGGTCCCATCCATGTACCTGTCCAAATGTTTTTTAAACGTTGCGATGGTACCATCCTCAACTACCTCCTCTGGCAGCTCGTTCCATACACCTACCATCCATTGTATGAAGCAATTTTATTTAATGAAGGTTATGGAGAAGCTTTGTGATATCATCCCCTTTCATTTGTGAATCCACAAGCCAGTGATGTTGATCTTTTCCACATTCTTTGGAATTTCTCCAGCAGATTTTCTGTACATAATCTCACTATAAATTCCGATGGTTTGTATGAAAGAGTACCAGGATTTAAACTTGGCTTTAAACCTTAGCATATTTGGATAATCATCATAATCACACTTTATTAGCCAAGTATGTTTAGCAACATACGAAGAATTTCATTTGCCATACAGTCATACCAATAAAAACATAGAAACATAGAAACAAAGAAATTAGGTGCAGGAGTAGGCCATTCGGCCCTTTGAGCCTGCACTGCCATTCAATATGATCATGGCTGATCATCCAACTCAGTATCCTGTACCTGCCTTCTCTCCATACCCCCTGATCCCTTTAGCCACAAGGGCCACATCTAACTCCCTCTTAAATATAGCCAATGAACTGGCCTCAACTGCCTTCTGTGGCAGAGATTTCCACAGATTCACCACGCTCTGTGTGAAAAATGTTTTCCTCATCTCGGTCCTAAAAGATTTCCCCCTTATCCTTAACCTGTGACCCCTTGTTCTGGACTTCCCCAACATCGGGAACAATCTTCCTGCATCTAGCCTGTCCAACCCCTTAAGAATTTTGTAAGTTTCTATAAGATCCCCCCTCAACCTTCTAAATTCTAGCGAGTACAAGCCGAGTCTATCCAATCTTTCTTCATATGAAAGTCCTGACATCCCAGAAACTGAACACACAAAATATATTTTAACATAAACATCCACCACAGTGACTCCTCCGCATTCCTCACTGTGATGAAAAGCGGAAAAAATTGCAGCTTTGATATATCATTCTCATAGAAAAAAATAATGTTATGTCTTCTAATAATTGGATTAATTAGAGTAATAGAGTGATACAGCATGGAATCAGGCCCTTTGGCCCAACTTGCCCATGCCAACTAACATGTCCCATCTATACTAGTCCTAGCTGCCTGGCTTTGGTCCATATCCCTCTAAACTTGTCCCATTCATGTATCTACCCAAATGTTTTTTAAGCCTTGTGATATAGTACCTGCCTCAACTACCTCCTCTGGCAGCTTGTTCCATATACCTGCCCCCTCCCCCCCCCACTCCTTTGTGTAAAAAGAAAGTTGCCCCTCAGGTTCCGATTATATCTTTCTCCCCTCGCCTTAAATTAGACATTAACAAATGTATAGGCAGGTGTTGCCCTATCGCAAGTGTGCAGAGCTGATGTTATTATCCCCATTATTATTCTCGGCTGATTTTCATGAAAGCTTCCTCTCCCCTCACCTCTGTTTTTTGATAAATACAATAGAATCTTAAAATTATCATTAAAAGTTGAAGAAGTTATTTGTGGGTTGCCAAGGTTTCATTATTAATTAAAGCTAAATGCTGAATAATTGCAATGCCCACACATATATTGTCAGGGGTTATGAGGGGAAGGCAGGAGAATGGGGTTAAGGGGGAAAGATAGATCAGCCATGATTGTATGGGGGAACAGACTTAATGGGCCAAATGGCCCAATTCTGCTCCTATCACATGAATTTATATTGATCATGCAAATATCAGTGTTAGTTATTTGGTCCCAACAGCTCAGTAAATAAATAACAACTGAATTTAGTTTAGTTGAGAGATGCAGCTCGGAAACAGGCCCTTCAGCCCACCGAGTCCTCACTAACCAGCGATCCCCACACTCTAATACTATCCTACACACACTGGGGGCAATTTACATTTATACCAGACCAATTAACCCACAAAAATGTACGTCTTTGGAATGTGGGAGGAATTGGAGAAAACCCAGGCAGGTCACGGGGAGAACGTACAAGCTCCGTACAGACAACTACCTGTAGTCAGGATCGAACCCGGGTCTCTGGCGCTGTAAGGCAGCAGCTCTACCGCTGCGCCACCGTGCCGCCCAAGAAACATTTTGAGCACCGATAGACTCCAACTCTAATAAGTAATTAAAACAACAAAGCATGAATCACTCAGTTAATTGCGTCAATCGCTATATTATCTGGATGAGAAAATCATGCGGAAAATGTGTAAAGAGAAATGAAAAACCATCAGTGAAGTGAATTTATGTGGCAAAGCTAAAAATATGCACAGGCTTGACAACTCATATTTGTGGCGGTTACTTTAGTATGGATCAAATAAGTGACAGAGTGAACTCCAACAGGGATTGTGAGCACTTATGCAATTTAGCTGATGGATTTAACCTCCAAAGTAGCAATTATACTTTTTGAGTCATTCTATTAACAATGTCTGTGTGCATGAATTAATGCTTTTCATATAATTGCATGTCCAACAAGTGTAAGGAAAATTAACTGGCCAGCCGTTTCTGCTGGAGTTCACTGTCCTCACTCATTGTACTTTCCACTCTGAATGGACTATTGTTCCAGAGTCATGCAGCGTGCAAACAGGCGGTTCGGCCCAACTTGCCCACACCAACCAACATGCCCCATCTACACTAGTCCCACCTGCCTGTGTTTGGCCCATATCCAATTGCCCATTCAGGCAACTGAATCATGCCACCATTACCAGAAAGCAATGCTGAACTACTATCTACCTCATTGGTGACCCTCAGACCATCCTTGATAGAAACATAGAAACATAGAAATTAGGTGCAGGAGTAGGCCATTCGGCCCTTCGAGCCGGCACCGCCATTCAATATGATCATGGCTGATCATCCAACTCAGACTTACCACCCATCGCATGAAACAACACCCCGTACACGGAGCTGCCTTCTCTCCTATACCCTCTGATCCCCTTAGCCACAAGGGCCACATCTAACTCCCTCTTAAATATAGCCAATGAACTGGCCTCAACTACCTTCTGTGGCAGAGAGTTCCAGAGATTCACCACTCTCTGTGTGAAAAAAGTTCTTCTCATCTCGGTTTTAAAGGATTTCCCCCTTATCCTTAAGCTGTGACCCCTTGTCCTGGACTTCCCCAACATCGGGAGCAATCTGACATTCCTTGCACTAAACTGGAGACTGAAGAAGGTCCATCTGTCTCCCCAGATTCTGGTGAACTTCTACCGCTGCACCATCGAGAGCAACTGTATCACAGTATGGTATGGCAACTGCTCTGTCTCCGACCAGAAAGCACTGCAGAGGGTGGTGAAAATTGCCCAACGCATCACCGGTTCCTCACTTCCCTCCATTGAGTCTGTCCAAAGCAAGCGTTGTCTGCGAAGGGTGCTCAGCATCGCCAAGGACTGCTCTCACCCCAACCATGGACTATTTACCCTCCTACCATCCGGGAGGCGCTACAGGTCTCTCCGTTGCTGGACCAGTAGGTCCAGGAACAGCTTCTTCCCTGCGGCTGTCACACTACTCAACATTGTACCTCGGTGACTGCCAATCACCCCCCCCCCACCCCCGGACACTCCTCCCACCAGGAAAACACTATGACTGTATGCATGTAAATGGATGTATTTATTGTCATATGCTATGTCGCTCTTCCAGGGAGATGCTAACTGCATTTCGTTGTCTCTGTACTGAACACTGACAATGACAATTAAAGTTGAATATGAATCTGAATCTGAATCTGAATCTAAACGTTATTCCCTTATCATGTTTGTACACTTAATGGCTCGACTGAAATCTTGTGTTGTCTTTCTGCTGACTGGATAGCACGTAACAAAAGCTTTTCACTGTACCTCGGTACACGTGACAATAAACTAAACTGGACTATCCCTCTAAACCCGTCCTATCCATCCAGACTTTTTTTTTTTATTTTTTTAATTAATATTTTTATTAAGCATAAACCGCGGCATGTGACAAAATACATTTAATGTACATCTTCCATTTTTAATTTAACAAAAAGGAAGTACCGAAGAACAAGAGAGAAAGAGCGAGAAAGAGAGAAAGTAAAAGAAATAGTGAATGTGTAAAGACTCCTAGACTACCAATCGTGCAGTCCAGGAGTGAATAAGTAAAAGCCTATAGAAGAATAAGAAGACAAAAAACAAAAAATAATAAAGGAAAAGAAAAAAAGGGTCCATTACATATTGATATACCTGCTTCATTCCTCCCCACACCCATCACCCTGTCCCTAAATCGGTTTAATTCCAGAGTTGTGTTGCACCATACTATACTTGCTAAATGCTAAATGCATTTTGTTGTCTCTATACTGTACACTGACAATGACAATTAAAATTGAATCTGAATCTGAATCTGACTTGTAATGAATCAATGAAAGGAGACCATGTCTTTAAAAATTGCTCTGATTTTCCTGTTAAGACGAGTGTCATATCTTCAAGATGTAGCGACTCGGACATGCTTGTGATCCACATTTGAAGAGTTGGGGTGGATGCATTTTTCCCATCCAGACTGTTGTCGGGTTTTCTGATTTGTGTAAAATAACTCGATCCTTCCTATCCTCAGAAACGTTAATTCACGCCACATAAACCTTTGTGATATTTTCAAGTAATTGCGATTGTAAAATCACCATGTGTTACAGAAATTCCAATTCAACACAGTGGGCGTGTGAGTAAACAGCTAATAAATCAGCTGCTCTGTCTGTCTAGATTGAGTTCTGTGAGTGTTATTTTGGACTGGTTATTTATCCTTAGCCACATGGTTTATAAGTATGTGATCTTCCATCATTTTCCATCTGACCTTTTCTAAAATGGTGTGGAACGGTCAATTGCTTGGCTGACTCAGCAGATTTTTAGGTTCGTTTTTTTTTATTGTCACGAGGTACAGTGAAAAGCTTTTGTTGAGTGCCAACCAGCCAGCAGGGGGACAATGCATGATTACAATCGACCCATTTACTGTGTAAAGATACATGATTAGGGAATAACGTTTAGTGCAAGGTAAGGCCAGCAAAGTCCGATTATGGAGTCCGAGGGTCACCAAAAAGGTAGATCGTAGTTCAGCACTGGTGTTGTATGATTCTCCATCAATGGCTTTGATGGCAATTAGTCAAAGTATAACATTTTGTCCCAAATGTGCCTCGGTAATAAAATGCATCAGCATGATAGACTGTCATTGAGTTTATTGAAAAGCCACGGTAGGCAAAAGTGCTGGAGAAACTCAGCGGGTGCAGCAGCATCTATGGAGCGAAGGAAATAGGCAACGTTTCAGGCCGAAACCCTTCTTCAGACTGATGTAGGGAGGGGGAGGCGGGGAGAAGAAAGGAGAAAAAAAAACGTATTGAAAAGCCACACTCTATATTCTACAATTCATATGAAACAGGTACCAGTCAGCCTTCATTGCCAATAAAGTGGATCATAATATCATAAAACCATAACACATAGGGGCAGGATTAGGCCATTCGGCCCATCGGGTTTTCTCCTCCATTCGATCAAGGCTGATCTAGTTTCTGTTTCAGTTTAGTTTATTGTCACGTGTACCGAGTTACAGTGAAAAGCTTTTGCCGTGAGCTAACCAGTCAGCAGAAAAACAACACATGGTTACAATCGAGCCATTCGCAATGTGCAGATACATGATAAGGGAATGACGTTTAGTGCAAGGTAAAGCCAGTAAAGATAGTACGATGGTAGTTCAGGACTGCTCTCTGGTTGTGGCAGGATGTTTCAGTTGCCTGATAACTACTTTCACTCTCAATTCCATTCTCCTGCCTTCTCCCCAAAACCTATGGGTCCTTAATAGTCAAGAACCCATTAATCTCCACTTTAAATACCCAAAATGGACCTTCATAATGTGTAAGGAGTGGCAGCTCTAGAGAGAAAATATCCTTGCTCGAACAAACGTATAATGCTGAAGTTTTGCTTCAATGACTTAATAATTTTGTATTCTGCTTTCAACAAGCAATGTGCGTATATCATCAGCCTGCGGGCATGCTAAAAAGCATTATTACATCCAGCAATGTGTCTGTAAACAGTCTGTTCTTGAACAGTAATTTATCACCCAATGAGCTGAGAAGTGTTTCGTTGGGATTTTCTCCAATTTTTCTTTTAATGAATTCTGCTAGCCAAGCTTCTAATAGCTTTCAAAACTTAGGCTGGTGGAAATCACACGAGCAGTCATGGGTATGACTGCATCCACATCAGTGTTGTTCAAAAAAAAACTCTCTTCTGTTATTTTCCTGAATTTGAAAATATGTCTTGAGTTGAAGGTTTTATGATAAACGTCTCACCACAAACAATGAAATTCTCTAGCCTGCATGATCACTGGCATCATCCCTATTCAAGGAGCACAGGCAATAATACCTTCCGCATGTTTAAAAAAACATTTAAAACGCATTTTCCATCAGAGCACCTCGAGGTTTACATCCATATTTTCACATTTTCTGACAGATGGATCATGTTTAGAGTGTTTATTTGACGTTTTTGTGTTTGGTATGAAAAATTTCCGTAGCAAGTTTCATGCTGGAAAACTTAATGCCCGAACTTGCATTCCAGCGGTCATTAAGTTTTCCAGGGAGGAAACCGAAGATCTCGGCGAAAACCTACGCGGTCACGGGGAGAACGTACAAACTCCGTACAGACAGCACCTGTAGTCCGGATCAAACCTGGGTCTCCCGCGCTGCAAACGCTGTAAGGCAGCAACTCTACCCCTGTGCCACCATGTCGCCCTAGTGACTCGTGGGGTACCGCAAGGCTCGGGCTGGGACCGCAGCTATTTACAATATGCATCAATGATTTGGATGAAGGGATTCAAAGTAACATTAGCAAATTTGCAGATGACACAAAGCTGGGTGGCAGTGGGAACTGTGAGGAGGATGCTATGAGAATGCAGGGTGACTTGGACAGGTTGGGGGAGTGGGCAGATGCATGGCAGATGAAGTTTAATGTGGATAAATGTGAGGTTATCCACTTTGGTAGCAAAAACAGGAAGGCAGATTACTATCTAAATGGCGTCAAGTTGGGAAAAGGGGAAGTACAACGGGATCTGGGGGTCCTTGTTCATCAGTCTATGAAAGTAAGCATGCAGGTACAGCAGGCAGTAAAGAAAGCGAATGGCATGTTGGCCTTTATGATAAGAGGAATCAAATATAGGAGCAAAGAGGTCCTTCTGCAGTTGTACAGAGACCTAGTGAGACCACACCTGGAGTATTGTGTGCAGTTTTGGTCCCCTAATTTGAGGAAGGACATTCTTGCTATTGAGGGAGTGCAGCGTAGGTTTACAAGGTTAATTCCCGGGGTGGCGGGACTGTCATATGCTGAGAAAATGGAGCAGCTGGGCTTGTACACTCTGGAGTTTAGAAGCATGAGATCTCATTGAAACGTATAAGATTGTTTAGAGTTTGGACACGCTAGAGGCAGGAAACATGTTCCCGATGTTGGGGGAGTCCATAACCAGGGCCACAGTTTAAGAATAAGGAATAAGCCATTTAGAACGGAGACGTGGAAACACTTTTTCTCACAGAGAGTAGTGAGTCTGTGGAATTCTCTGCCGAGGGCAGTGGAGGCAGGTTCTCTGGATGCTTTCAAGAGAGAGCTAGATAGGGCTTTTGAAAATAGTGGAGTCAGGGGATATGGGTAGAAGGCAGGAACGGGGTACTGATTGGGGATGATCAGCCATGATCATATTGAATGGTGGTGCTGGCTCGAAGGGCCGAATGGCCTACTGCTACACCTATTGTCTATTGTCTATTGTCTAATGTTATTGTTATTAGGAAGTTCATCATAGAAATGAGTTTATGAAAACATCATAAAAATACTTTTTTTTAAAGTTGAATTTTTATTTGTAATGATTCCCGTAACATCTCCAAACACATTTCGGACAATAAAATACATCTTGACAAAATGATTAAAATTGCACGAAAGGAAGGTTTGGATAAAATTGTATTTCCTCTTCAGTCAATTGTCAGGATACATTTTCTAATCAGAATATTCTAAGGCAGTTGCGCAGAATTTGTTATCAGGATCAGTTCCATTCAGTTTATTGTCATGTGTACCAAGTTGCAGTGAAAAGATGGAGTATATTTTACAATTGGACATGTTTTTGTTCATCTGGAATCTAACCAAGATTTATGCTATTAAATATGAGTTTTGAGCATGTTTTAAAATAAATTATTTGTGTTGCATACTTAAATATTTTCATGTAAACAAACCTCAAAATAATGCAATTTAATAAGGTGTATAAGATTAAAGATAAATTGGGAAAACAATCTGTAAAATAGATAGACAAAATGCTGGAGTAACTCAGCGGGACGGGCAGCGTCTCTGGAGAGAAGGTCATGTTTTGGGTCTGAAGAAGGGTCTCGATGCGAAACGTCACCCATTCATTCCTTCCCTCCAAGGATGCTGCCTGTCCCGCTGAGTTACTCCAGTATTTTGTTTCTATCTTCGGTTTTAAACCAGCATCTGCAGTTCTTTCCTACAAATTCTGTAGAGGAGAATGTGCAGTTTGAAATTTAATCTTAAAATCCACGATACGTTCATTTTTGATGTAGGACAAAGGACAAAAGGACAAAGGACATTTATTGTCACATACACCATTTCTGGTGTAGTGAAACTTGAGTTGCCATTTGCAGCACATTAATAAAAGTATGACACCACATTAAAGAAGAATTTTACATAAAACATAAAAACATCCCCCCACAATGGTTCCCACTGTGAGGGAAGGGAATAAAGTCCAGTCCTTTTCCTCTTGTTCACCCCGTAGTCGGGGCCTATTTGAGGCCTCAGTAGTCGCCGCGATGGTGGCCCGATGTTTCAGGCCCTTTCACCCTTTTTTACATTTTTTAGTATGTTAAAAAGTTTCGTTTTGGAGGTCTAATCTTTTTTATGTGGGGGGGGGGGGGGAGGGGGGAGGGGGAAACTCTTTTTCTCAGTCCCTACCTGGTCGGAGATGCGGCTTTTCTCCGAGCCACATCTTCGCCCCTTCCTTGCGGCCTGCCAATAAGACTGGAGCGGCGTTTCCTGCCGGGACCGGCCAGAACCTCAGCTTCGACGGCGGCGCAGCGCTGTAGCACCATCGCGGAGCGGACGATGCCTTACCCTGGTCGCCGTGTGGTAGGCTCCGGAGTGTTGAGACCGCCGACTCCAACATCGCGGAGCGGTGGTTGCGGAGTGTCCAGCTGCGGCGGCGCTGGGTTTGAACACCGTGGAGCCTGGGATCTCTCGCCGAGATCGCCAGTGTTGGAGCTCCGACTGGCGTGGCCTGCGGACTTCGGGAGTCGCGGTCTCTGGCAGCAAGCGGCCGTTCCAGACACTCCAAGCCGCTGAAGAGTGTTCCCATTTACTTGGGAATAAATGTTGGAAGGTTAAATTAATATAAATTATTTGGATTTTGAGGCATTGGGTAGCACAATGGCGCAGCTGGTAGATCTGCTGCCTTATAGTGTCAGAGACCTGGTACAATACAATACAATACAATACAATACAATACAATACAATACCATTTATTTGTCATTTGAACCTCACATGAGGTTCAAAAGAAATTTGGTTCCCGGTGGTGTAATTTAGGTAGATTTTGTTGCCTCAGAGGTCACAACATGGAAACAGTGTTTTGGCAGTCCTCGACTAGCTCCCCGTTTTCTATGTTTTTACACACACTAGGGACAATTTACAATTAGACCAAGCCAATTAACCTACAAACCTGTACGTCTTTGGAGTGTGGGAGGAAACCAGACCTCCTGTGGAAAACCTATGTAGGTCACGGGGAGAATGTACAAACTCCATACAGACAGCACCCGTAGTCAGGATCGAACCCGGGTCTCTGACGCTGTATGGCAGCAACTCTACCGCTGCGCCACCGTGCCGTTTAATAAAGTTCCCAGTGGTAGGCTAATCCAGAAGATTGAGATGCATGAGATTCATGGTGACTTGGTGTATGGATTCAGAACCAGCTTACTCATAGAAGACAGAGGTGTCAATGGAAGGGTGTTAAGGGCCTGTCCCACGAGCTGCGACTGCGTGCGGCAAGCGCGACCAAACCGGAAGCGGGGGCCGCGCGGAGGTCGAGTGATCCCGTACGAGTTGACGTGAAGTCCGATCGAAGTCCGCGGGAAGTTTTAGGCGTTTACGTGCGTTCGAGACGATGCGCAACATGTCGAGGCGGTGCGTGCGGCCTTTGCGGGCCTCACGTCGAGTTACATGGCGACTAGCTGTCCCATCGTCCAACGTCCTTACACAAAGGACGCAACAAGACCAACTGCCGCCAATCAGTGGGAGCCATCACTTGCCGCGTGGAATATTTGAACAGTCAGTTTTTCAGAGCCCCGCGCGATGTCGGGACCAGCTCCGCACAACTCCATACTGCTCCCGGCGATGTGGGACCGGCCCCGCGGGCCGAATGTCAACACCACGTTACTCGCTTACATGGAGTTGCACCCGTGGGTCAGGATTGAACCGGTAAAGAAGGCTCCGACGCCTTTGTATGGGCATTGCAACTCTACTTTTCGTGCTCGTCTTGTTACATATGTTGACCATGCCGTTGGAAAAGGACGCAAGTTGCCCCAGTGGGAGTAGGCTAATCCAGAAGATTGAGATGCATGAGATTCATGGTGACGTGGATACTTCTGCTATGGGGCTAGCATTGAGGATAACAGTTAGGAAGATATGAAGCAACTCTATAAGATTCGGGTTAGGCCACATTTGGAGGGTTGCATTCAGTTCTGGTTAAAGGAAGAATGTTGATGCTTGGAGAGAGTGCAGACTAGATTTACCATGGACAATAGACAACATACCTCCTAATGCTGCCAGGATTAGGAGGCATTCGCTAGGAGAGGTTAGATAAACTTGCATTGTTTTCTCAGGAACTCTGAAGGTTAAGTGGAGACCTGGCAGCGGTATATAACATTCTGAAAGGAATAGATAGGGTAGACAATCAGAACATTTTTTTTCCCAGGATGGAAGTCACAACATTACCCTGAAAACACTAGAGGGAAAAGCTTTAAGGATGGAAGGGAGAATTTAAAGGAGATGTGCAGAGCAATTATTTTTACAGAGGGTAGTGGACGGCTGGAACGTGCTGCCAGAGGTGGTAGTTGAGATGTTTAAGAGGCAACAGTGATGTTTAAGAGACTTTTAGATAGACACATGTGTATGGGGGGCACATGTATGGGTCATGTGCAGAACAAAACTGCAGATGCTGGTTTACACCGAAGATAGACACAAAATGCTGGAGTAACTCAGCGGGTCAGGTGATCGTCTATCCCCTGGGACGGTGAGATCAAGAAATGGTAGGGAGATGGAGGAGATGGTCCCAAGTGAATTTGAGTGCAGGATGGATATTAGTTGTGAAGTTAATGAAGTCAGTGTGTTCTGCATGGCTGCAGGGTGTAGCCCCAATGCAGTCATTAATGTAGTGGAGGTAGAGTTCGGGGATAGGGCCAGTGTACACCTGGAGCAGGGATTGTTTGATGTACCCTACAGGGAGGCAGGCATGGCTGGGGCTCGTATAACAGCCCAGGCCTGCACATGGGATGTGTGGGAAATGGAAGGAATCGAAGGAGAAGTTGTTCAGAATTGACTGGAGATTGGTTTCAGTAATAAGGGGTGTTTGGTATAGGGTCAAAATTAACCAAGCACTTAATACTTCTGGTTAAAGATGGATGAAAATACTTCAGCTTTGACTTTTGCTTTCACATCTCCAATTGCACAAGATCCAAATGTTCATGAGCTACTCTCCCCCCCTTTTCGTATTTAGTTGCCTACCGCCATTCAAAACTGTGCCTGGCAGGGCCTCAGATGCCGGAGTAACTCAGCAGGACAGGCAGCATCTGTGGATGGAAAGAATTGGTGACGTTTCGAGTTTGACCGGAAACGCCACCCATCCCTTCTCTCCAGTGATGCTGCCTGTCCCGCTGAGTTACTCCAGCATTTTGTGTCTATCTTGGGTTCAAACCAGCGTCAGTAGTTCCTTCCTACACCAGGCCCAAGTTGGCTTGTGGCAACTCAAGATGTATTCTGTGCCACACTCATAGTCAAAGCCGGCGTGAGACCTCCGTATACGCCCGGGATGTTCTTCCAAACATCTCATTTTGACCCAGATTGGTCCGATGTCTTGGCAGTGATACCTAAATGAAGAATTTGTCAGATCTTATTGCAATTCATACAGTAGTGTGGCAAATCTGCCAGATACATACACAAGCCTTTCTCTAATGCAGAGTAAATTACCTCCGCTAATAGATCATGGATCTTCAGAGATGAGTTTCAACATTTATTTTGTATCTATCCCACTTAACATGCTGGTAGCATTGCTTCACACAACACGGGATGTCCACAGGATAAATAGGGAGCTATACTTCCCCATGGGTTGTGCTTTAATCAGTCTACAAATGCTGTCATGAACAAATGTAATTGCAACAGATTCTTGCTATTGAGGGAGTGCAGCGTAGGCTCACAAGGTTAATTCCCAGGATGGCGGGTCTGTCATCTGCTGAGAGAATGGAGCGGCTGGGCTTGTATACTTTGGAATTTAGAAGGATGAGAGGCATCTTATTGAAACCTATAAGGTTATTAAGGGTTTGGACACACTAGAGGCAGGAAACATGTTCCCGATGTTGGGGTAGTCCAGAACCAGGGGCCACAGTTTAAGAATAAGCAGTAAGCCATTTAGAAAGGAGATGAGGAAACACTTTTTCACACAGAGAGCTGTGAGCCTGTGGAATTTTCTGCCTCAGAGGACAGTGGAGATCGGTTCTCTGGATACTTTCAAGAGAGAGCTAGATCGGGCTCTTAAAGATAGTGGAATCAGGGGATATGTGGAGAAGGCATGAACGGGGTACTGATTGTGGATAATCAGCCATGATCACATTGAATGGCGGTGCTAGCTCGAAGGGCCGAATGGCCTACTCCTGCACCTATTGTCTATTGTCTATTGTCTAAATATTTCTTAAAGTAAAATGGCATTGTCATGATGATTCTCTCACCACCCTAAATGGATCCTTGCCTGTAGATATGTCTTTCAGGATGTGGCCATCTTGGTTAATAGTAGTGTGAATGAGCCATCCTTGGTGATGGATACTGACTATCTTGCCTTTCACTTAGGCAGCTTGCTACCCAGTGGAATCAGTATTGATTTCACTAATTTCTCTAACTTCAAGTAACCCTTGCTTTCCCTCTCTCTGTGTCACTCCCCCATCCTAGTCCTCCTAATCTGGAGGACTAGTTTTACTGTCCTCCAGATTAAATATTACTGATTGTATGACACGTGGTCACCTTCTCCTCAGCTGACAATGAACCAGTCTACATTTCTTTATCAGCATCTACTTTGATCTGTCATTTTCACACCTTGCCCTTCCATATCTCCAGGATCCCCCTCTCCTGACTCTCAGTCTAAGGAAGGGTCTCGACCCGAAATGTCATCCATTTCTTCTCTCCAGGCTTGGATAGAGTGGATGTGGAGAGGATAAAGGGTATTAAGAATAAGGGATAGGTCATTTAGAACGGATATGAGGAAAAACTTTTTCACCCAGAGAGTTGTGAATCTGTAAAATTCTCAGCCTCAGAAGGCAGTGGAGGACAATTTTCTGGATGCTTTCAAGAGTGAGTTAGATGGAGCTCTTAAAGGTATTGGAGTCAAAGGATATGGGAAGAAGGCAAGAACGGGGTACTGATTGTGGATGATCAGCCATGATCAAATTGAATGGCAGTGCTGGCTCAAAGGGCCGAATGGCCTACTGCTGCACCTATTGTCTATGTATTTATGTATCTATGATATTTCCACTTGTGGGAAAGTCTAGGACCAGAGGCCATAGCATTATAATTAAAGGACTTTTCTTTAGAAAGATGAGGAAGAATTTGTTTAATCAGAGTGTGGTAAATCTGTGGAATTATTTGCCATAGAAGGCTGTGAAGGCCAAGTCAGTGGATATATTTAAGGCAGAGATAGATGGATTATTGATTAATGCGGGTGTCAGGGATTATGGGAGAAGGTCGGAGAATGGGGTTGAGAGGGAAAGATAGATCAGCTGTAATTGAATGGCGGAGTAGACGATACTCCCAATGGTCTAATTCTGCTCCTATCACATGACCTTATGCAAGAGTAATGATTCATCATGTTCCGTACCTGTGTTGTCTTGATACCATGAGATGCCACAGGATTTGGAGTCAATGTTGAGCAGTCCCAGGGTCATTCCATTCCTAATGTATTTGCTTGTTTTTTCCAGCATCTCTGGTGGTTCTAGTTGAGTGGTGGGAAAGGGTTTACCAAGGAATGTGGAGGCCAAGTGAATAGATATTTTTAAGGTGGAGATTGATAGATTCCTCATTAGTCTGGGTGTCAAAGGCTACGGGCAAAAGGCAGGAGATTGGCATTGAGAGGGGAAAGGCAGGTCAGCCATGATTAAATGGCAGAGTAGACTTGATGGGCCGAATGGCTTAATTCTGATCCTAGATCTTATGAATTTATGAATGGATATCAAGGTATGACCCTTCAAGTAAGATGATGTTGTCCTTTAGTTCAACTCTCCTCTGGAATGGCTCTTCCAGTATTTGGACATACCTCACGTTCATCAGAATGGTTGTTGGGACTGAGGTTGTGACTCATTCTTTGCGCAGGCCAATGTCAGATACTGTAGGTGATAAGGTCAGAATTAGGCCATAGAACCCATCAAGTCTACTCCGCCATTCAATCATGGCTGATCTGTCTCTCCCTTATAACACCATTCTCCTGCCTTCTCCCCACAACCCCTAACACCCATACTAATCAGATGGTCTGTTTGGTTGGACTGTCATAGTCCTTAGTTGCAGTTGCTGTAGCTTGTTATGAATGAGTTGCTTGTCTCAACATTAAGTGAGTAACAAAATGGATGACTCATCAGATATCATTATATTCGTTAAAATTGCACCCTGCATGCTTCTATTTAAGTGAAAGATCTGACCCTGGTGAAAATAAGGGCGTTAATATTTTCATCAGGAATGTTCTCTATATTCACATATCTGTTGTACTGTTGCAAGTAAGAATTTCATTGTTCCATTTTGGGACATTATGACAATAAAACACTCTTGACTTGACTCCTGAATAATGAATGTTAACAATTCAGCACCAATCTTCACCTATTCAACAAAATTGTTGATATGTGTTAGCTTAGTTTGGAGATACAGCATGGAAACAGGCCCTTCGGCCCACCGAGTCCATGCCGACCACCGATCACCCCGTACACTAGTTCTACCCCACACACTGGGACAATTTACTGAAGCCAATTAACCTACAAACCTGCACGTCCTTGGAACATGGGTGGAAACAGGAGGAGCTGAAGAAAACCCAGGCGGTCACAGGGAGAACGTGCAAACTCAGTACAGGCAGCACCCAGTAGTTGGGATCGAATCCCGGGTCTCTGGCACCGTAAGGCCAAGTAAAATTATTATTGAAAATGTTCCCTTATTATTATTCAACAAAAGGAATACGGTGCTAACCAGTCAAAAAAGTATAGGAATGGTGATCTGTGTCTTCCCTGTCCTTTCATAATCTCAAAGCTATTTTGGAAAACACATGAATGTGTAAATGTGTAAAGATTGCTTCGTATCCTCAAGGTAAAATCAAGCTTAAGTAAATACCAATCAAAAAAACAACTGGTACATCTCTGTTGTATCAGCCAAGGTCAATGCAAAGAGAAAGTCCTCCAGCAAGCATTAATCGTGGACCATCCAGGTCACCCAATTGTTTAACTGTAATAGATTATCCATAAAGCAAATATTTAATCAATTTATTAATTCCGTGCCATCGGATTCATCTAATATTCGCAGGAGGCATGCTTTAAATTATTTATAATGCAAAATATCTCAATTAATTTATGCATTGTACTGTAAAGCAATCCACTTAATTTGAAGAATACACCTTGCATAGCTTTGGTGGTAATACCTTAGGCATTCATTACAATTCTGCACTGTGATATTAGTAGTTGGTAAAAACCATGTTCTGCAGGCATGCAAGTGAATTCATCACTCGAGGTAATCGACTCGCTCAATAAACTGAAGAGGGAAATGAAAAATATTGCATTGACAATTAATTTATAAAGAATCAAAGCAATGTCACTACATAATGGCCCGAGGTAACGGTACTTTTAGATTGACTGTTATTTTGATACACCGCAGAATCTGAAAGCATAGGTTTTGGTTTTCATCTTAAAGCAATTCACGCATGGATTGCAGTAACTTACACAAACTTGAGATGAAAGGATCAGGATTTTACTTTTTAATAATCGGTAATTATAATATAATTAGGCTATGGGCATATTGACAGATATAATAGGAATTTTCAAGCCAAAATAATTCGGAACGAGCGTTGCTTCCAGTTTGGGTTTTCATTATCTTGAGAAACCATTGTTGTCCAGAGGGTATCTTGAAAATTGTTCAAAAAAATTTTTTTTTTTTTCTGAGCGGCAACTGACAGCTCGCTAGTGTTCCTCAGCAAAACCAGTTCAATGCAGGGAAGATTTACGAGTGTAGTTGCCCGGACTCGAAGGTTTGCACTTTCGGGAGAGGTTGAGCAGGCTGGGTCTCTATTCCTTGGAGCACAGGAGGATGAGGGGTCATCTTATAGAGGTGTACAAAATCATGAGAGGAATAGATCGGGCAGATGCATAAGGTCTCTTGCGCAGAGTAGGGGAATCGAGGGCCAGAGGACATAGGTTTAAGGTGAAGGGGGAAAGATGTAGGAATCTGAGGGGTGACTTTTTCACCCAAAGCATGGTTGGCCGTATGGAACAAGCTGCCAGAGGAGGTAGTTGAGACAGGGACTATCCCAACGTTTAAGAAGCAATTAGACAAGTACATAGATAGGACAGGTTTAGAGAGATGTGGGCCAAATGCAGAACTAGTGTAGAAGGGACATGTTGGCCATTGTGGGCAAGTTGGGCTGAAGGGTCTGTTTCCACGCTGTATTCCTATAATTCTGACTGACTTTAGTACACAGTATTTAGAAGCAGTTTCTATCCAAGAGTGGCTGAGCATAAGGGGGCAGGTTTAGGTTTAGATTTAGGTTTATTATTGTCGCAGGTGATGAGATAGGGTTATAAGCTTTGTTTTTCTTGTTATCAAATTAGATTCAAGATTCAAGAGAGTTTATTGTCATGTGTCCCAGATAGGACAATGAAATTCTTGCTTTGCTTCAGCACAACAGAATATTGCAGACATAAATAAATACAGAACAGATCAGTGTGTCCATATACCATTGAATAAATATATACACACACATAAATAAGCATATAAAGTGCAATAGGCTATTAAAGTTCAGATTTTTGTTTGAGTTGAGTTTAATAGTCTGATGGCTGTGGGGAAGAAGCTGTTCCTGAACCCGGATGTTGTAGATTTCAGGCTCCTGTACCTTCTACCTGAAGGCAGCGGAGAGATGAGTGTGTGGCCAGGATGGTGTGGGTCCTTGATGATGCTGCCAGCCTTTTTGAGGCAGCGACTGCGATAGATCCCCTCGATGGTGGGGAGGTCAGAGCCGATGATGGACCGGGCAGTGCTTACTACTTTTTGTAGCCTTTTCCGCTCCTGGGCGCAGAAATTAGATCAGATAATATCATACATCAATACAATCAAGCCAATCTCAAGTACGCTGGGTCGGGCAAAAGGGAAGATTCAGAGTGTAGAATATACAATGCTGAGTGTTCTCAACATTGTAGCACACCACTTCCAGAGACAAAATCCAATGTACACAATGGGGTGAATGGGACACATGAGGTAGACTTTACAGCCATACTCCAGGTTGCCCATGGGAACATCTCCTCAGGATCAGACTTCATAAAGCTGTAGTGAACATGAACACAGCGGGCAGCCTTCTCATATTAAATGCCGTGTTGTCAGTCCACAAAATCTCCCCCACTTGTTTCAGGAATGTCATGGACAAATATGATAATGAGAGACACCTTCTGTTATTGACAATGCAGTCTTTCTGGTCCGATGTTAACTTATGTCTGCATCTGCCTGGTCTGTGAGGGCATATACAATCTCCAGACTTCCCTCAGAAGCAAAGTGATGAATGTTCCTGGTGCGGTTCTGCCAACGAGCAGGTTAACCAACTGCTTTCCTCATTTCCGTTTGTGAATCATTGTATTTCAGCCTGATTTATTGCACCTGAAATATTATCAAATATTTATTAGACGCATCATGCGGATTTATGTGACTGCAATCTTTATTGACACAGCGTCTTGTGTTGAATTTGCACTGTGGTTTATGTTGGGGGTTGATCGACAGTGTATAAGGATGCTCCATGCAAAACTCTGTGGAAACCAGACTGCACTGTAGTGTGACGGGGCCGCACAGCAGCGAATGCTGCAGCCTCTTAGCTCATCGCGCCCAGGTCTGCACCTGACCTTGGTGCTGTTTGTGTGGAGTTTGCATGTTTTCCCTGTGACCATGTGGATTTCTGCACAATAATCCTGTTTCCTTCTGCACTCCCAAGATGTGCCTATTGTAAATTGCCCCTGACATACGTGCTCCGGTTTCCATCCTACATCCCAAGGCATGAACAATATGTGCAGTTGATACCTGTTAGAACTTTGGCTGGTCACTATTTTACTAAGTGGTTGTGACATGTTCGGTGGAAGCCACTTGGTAAAATCGCCAAGAAGTCCATAGTCATCTTTACTAAAGAAAGACAATAATGTCCATGCCTAGTTTGGGTTTAGATTT
Organism: Leucoraja erinaceus; assembly: GCF_028641065.1. Lineage (NCBI taxonomy): Eukaryota > Metazoa > Chordata > Chondrichthyes > Rajiformes > Rajidae > Leucoraja > Leucoraja erinaceus. Next base: position 8,286,945 of record NC_073388.1, read on the forward strand.
GTCATTGTCACATTTACCGAGATACAGTGCAAAGATTTTATTTGTGTGCTTTCCAATCAAATCAGATAAAACTACAAATGAAGGCAATAGGTAGAATGGTAGAAATAGGTAGTAAGACACCAGAGTGCAGAACATCATTTCTTAGCATTGTCGAGTAAAGATTCCAGAGAAAATGTCCAATGTCCACAAGGAGGTCGGTTGGAATAATGAGGTTGAATCCAAGTTTATAGAAGAACCATTCGTGAGTCTGGTGTTGCCCACTTTCAAACTTCAGTGTGTTCTGCTCGATGAAAGGTGAGAGCAGAAGGAATGACCAGGAGTGAGAAATGCCGTAGAAGATGTTCGCTGCTTTCCTGAGGGATCGTGGAGTGTAGATAGAGTCAATGGTCGGGAGTCCGTTCTATGTAATGGACTGAGCCACTGTAGATCCACAACGCTACAATTTCTTATGGTCTTGGGCAGAGCTGTTCCCAAACCAAGGTGTAAATCTGAACAGAATCGCATTTTTTGGAATAGATGCAGCTCTATAGGACTTTGGTTGGGCCGCATCTCAAGTATTGCCTGTAGGTTTGGTTGGCCCATTACATGAAGGATGTGGAGGAGGCTTTAGAGAGGGTGCAGAAGGTGTTGCCTGGATTAAAGGGTTTCAGCTGCAAGGAGATATTGGATAGATTTGGATTGTTTTATCTAGAATGTTGTGGAGGAGGAAACTAGGAATAGGAATATGTTCTTGTCACATGTAACTAGGCACAGTGGGATTATTTGCTTGCATTCACAATGTATACAAATAGAAGCCACCTACGGCACTGACAAAGTTACAAAGCACGCCGACTCCCCCTTTTGTCCCCCCCCTCTCCTCCACCACAGCAGTTCCCCCACGTCGGGTCCTCCATTGTTCTTCCGCTCCCCCGCACAATGGTTCTCCACGCTCTCATCGACTATCGACCGCGGGTCGACCCGGGAGACATCGCCGCCGCAGCAAGGTTTCACCAGCACCGTTGTCCCCATCGTCGCGAGGCCTCACCCCTGTCGACGGCCCACTTCACGCCTCCGTGGTGCCGACCCGGGCTCCAGCCGCCGGCTCTGTCAGCCGCTTCGCTAGATATACGTATATAGAATTGTGAGAGGCATAGATATGGTAGACACTCAGAACCTTATAACCATATAACCATATAACAATTACAGCACGGAAACAGGCCATCTCGGCCCTACAGGTCCGTGCCGAACAACTTTTTTTTTTCCTTAGTCCCACCTGCCTGCACTCATACCATAACCCTCCATTCCCTTCTCATCCATATGCCTATCCAATTTATTTTTAAATGATACCAACGAACCTGCCTCCACCACTTCCACTGGAAGCTCATTCCACACCGCTACCGCTCTCTGAGTAAAGAAGTTCCCCCTCATGTTACCCCTAAACTTCTGTCCCTTAATTCTGAAGTCATGTCGGGAACCTTCTTCCCGGGGTGGAAATGTCCAACACTAGAGGAAATACTTATTAGGTGAAAAGGAAAAAGTTTAATGGCGATTTGCAGGGAAAGATTTTTACACATAGAGTGGGTGGGGGTGTGGGACGCATTGCCATGTGTGGTGGTGGTGGCAGATACAACGGTGGCGTTTAAGAGGCTTTTGGATATAGCACAAGGATGTGCAGGGAATAGACAGATATGGATCATGTACAGGCAGATTAGATCATTTTAACTGGGCAACACGTTCAGCACAAGAACCGTGGGCGGAAGGGTCTGTTCTGGTGCTGCACTGTTCGACGTGTTCTCTATATCAGAAAACCCAACAATAGTCTGGATGCATAGCACAGGTTTAGAGGGATAGTTCAGTTTAGTTTATTGTCACGTGTACCGAGGTACAGTGAAAAGTTTTTGATCAGTGCTAACCAGTCAGTGGAAAGGCAATACCTGATTACAATCGAGCCATTTACAGTGTATAGATACATGATAAGGGAATAATGTTTTGTGCAAGGTAAAATCCGATCAAAGATAGTCCGAGGGTCACCAATGAGTAGATATTAGTTCAGGACTGCTCTGTAGTTATGGTACGATGGTTCAGTTGCCTGCTAACTGCTGGGAAGAAACTGTTCTAGAACAGTTACCTGCTTACGCTTTGTGATTTAAATATAGGTTTGTTATGTGAAAAGACATAAAAAAAGTCTGATGAAAATAATAAGGGGCCATGTTCCTTTTGAGGCTTCCAGTTATATTTACTGTAGAGAATTCAAAGGCGTTTTCTGGTTCATTTTATCTATGTCCTTCTAGCCTAATTCCATATAAATTTTGATTAGTTTCTTATCAGTTGCTTAATTCCTTTGCTATTTGGTGGGTATGTAATATTTTAACGTACCATTCAGCATGAGCAATGAATAAATTAACTGCATTTTAATCAAGTCTCAATCTGTGCATTAAGATAATTAATGAATTCATTGAAAAATAAAATGAAGTAGGAATTGATTATGTGCTTAGAAATAAAAGCAGCGATGCATGCTATTTGTGCCTACTTGCTGAATGATTTTATCAGGGAGGTTTATTTACATATGGTCATGATTGTCCGTGCTGATGCAGGTTACAATTTGCCTTGTTTTGACACAGTACATAAACTTCTCAAATAAACTCCAGTGCAGGGTAAAGGAAAGTTACTGAATATCGAAAACATCAAAATTAATTTTCAGATGGGGTAGGTGGTCAAAACCATTTTCACAGGATATAAGTATCAAATGCTTAGCTTAGTTTAGATGTACAGAGCAGAAACAGGCCCATCGGCCCACCGAGTCCGTGCCGACAAGCAATCTCCGCACACCAACGTAATCCTACACACACCGGCAACGTTTTACAACTATACCAAGCCGATTAACCTACAAACCTGTACGTCTTTGGAGTGTGGGAGGAAACCGAAGATCCCGGAGAAAACGCACGCAGAACACAGGGAGAACGTACAAACTCCTTACAGGCAAGCACCCGTAGTCAGGATCGAACCCGGGTCCCTGGCACTGTAAAGGGCCTGTCCCACGAGCATGCGACTTGCATGCGGCAAGCGTGAACAAAGCGGAAGCGGGGGCCGCGCGGAGGTCGAGTGATCCCCGTACAGGGCCGGTCCCACCAACATGCGCCTGCAGGCGGCGAGCGCGACCAAACTGGAAGCGGGGGCCGCGCGGAGGTCGAGTGAGTGACGTGAAGTTCGAGCGAAGCCCGCGGGAAGTTCGCGCGTGACGTACGGTGTCAAGACGCTGCGTCCGGCGTCGAGACGCTGCGTATGCCCGTCGAGGCGCTGCGTACGGCGTTGAGGCGGCTGCGAGCCGGCAGGCCGTTGCCGTGCGTAATTTTTGAACACGGTCAGTTTTTCGGAGTCCCGCACGATGTCGGGACCAGCTCCGCACAACTCCATACGGCTCCAGCGATTGTAGTGGGACCGGCCCCGCGAGAGGTCGCGCTTGCCGCATGGAGTCGAATGCTCGTGGGACAGGCTCTTAACGAAGCAGCTCTACCGCTGCGCCACCATGCTGCCCTTTAAGTGAGAGGAGTGTGGTTTTTGCACAGAGGTTGGTGAGTGCCTAGAATGTGCCTCTGGGGGTGGAGGTTGAGGCAGATACAAGTGGCATTTAAGAGACATTTGGATCAGCATTAGGATATGCAGGGAATTAATGGCAGTTAGAGCAGTTTGTCTTGACACCATGTTCGGCACAGACATTGTGGGCTAAAGGGCCATTTCCTGTGATGCACCGTTCTATACTGTACTGTCTGAAGAAGGATTCCGACCCAAAACATCACCTATCTGTGTTCTCCACAGATGCTGCCTGACCTGCTGAGTTACAGCAAGATTTGTATTTTTCTTTGGTATAAACCAGCATCTGCAATTCCTTCTTATTACCTGTGCTTCTCTATATTCTAAATAGAGAAGTAACCCAAAATAACATTGCTTCAAATAAATATCCCAAAAAATTAAATTTGATTAAAAAATTAAAAAATTAAAAATTAAAATTGAAAAATAATATCCTCTGAATTTAGCACAATTAAGTTGTTATATCTAATCCAGAAGGATTTGTAACCACATACAGGTTTATTTGATCATCTGTACACAGGAAATGCATATTAAATGGCTTTGCACCAGATAAAGACATTGCCCTCCTCTGATTTAATCACAATTACACTGCTATCTTATCCAGAGGAGCTTGTAACAAAATATAAAATTATTGGATCATCTGCAAACAAGATTAAAAATTGAACTGTCAACAAAGGAAAAATTAAATACTAGGCAAATGTTACATCACCATGTGTTTGATCATGTGATTGTGGTCGGTGCAATGGGTATAGTTGCTGCCTCACAGCGCCAGAGACCCGGGTTCGATCCCGACTACGGGTGCTGTCTGTGCAGAGTTTGTACGTTCTCCCGGTGGCCTGCATGGGCTGTCTCTGAGATCTTCACATTCGTCCCACACTCCAAAGGCGTAAAGGTTTGTAGGCTAATTGGCTTGGTATAACTGTATATTGTCCCATAGTGTGTGTGGATCGCTGGTCGGTGCGGACTCGGTGGGCCAAAGGTCCTGTTTCCACGCTGTATCTCTAAACTAAACCGATCAATAAGTTGCAGTTACTGTAATGAATTCAGTGAACTGGTTCATTGCAGGATGGCACAATCCATGGTTAACCCAGCTTTGATTACTTATTTATAACATATTATTCAGAATTAATTCAATTGACACATGGATGCCCCCCATGACAGGAAGTTAGCATTCACATTTGATTTTTATTATTGTTATTCAGTGTCATTTGCTAAATTGTGTGTGCAAGGATATTGAGGGATCAATTGCTGCTTGCCACGGTTGATCATGTTTCTATTAGGGAAGGATATTTTCATATTGGCAATAATATGAGTGCAGGAAGACTGCTGCTTGAGTTAAGACTTCATCACCCAGCATTTTCCTAGGTCGAGTTTCAGTGTTAGAAAGGGAGAAGAGAGATTCTTGTTCATGTCTTCAAATTTTTTACAAATGGTTAGTTTTCAGATACAGCTCGGGTTGCCAACTTTCTCAATATCAAATGAGGGACTAAAGGTCAAAATAAGGGACCAATTCTCGACTGGAATTTGTTGTCTGACTCGGCCGTGGCTGGGTGAATGATGAGTTGACCTGGGTGCTGGACTGCACACAAAGCCCAGCCGGCGGGCCAGCTGAGGAGTTTTGGCCCGGGCGACGGAGTTTGCGCGCGATGTCCATGATAGGCCATGAGAAGGAGGGATGGTGGAGTCAGCGGTAAGTGAAGGTCAGAAGGTTGGACAGCTGGTGACCAACGGGACCAAGGGCGAGGCCCTGCTGCTGCACTCCATGGGCTGCACTACGTCAGGACAGACGTGGCGCTCCGACCCGACAGTGCCCTCGACCCGAATAGTTGCAGTCAAATTGGGACAAGTATGGGACAAACCAATTTAGCCCAATACACGGGATGTCCCGGCTAATACGGGACAGTTGGAAACCCTACATACAGCGAGGAAACAGACCCTTCAGCCCACCAAGTCCGTGCCGACCAATGATCCCTGTTCTCTGCCACTATCCTACGGACCAGGGTCAATTTACAATCTTTACCGAAGCCAATTAACCTACAAACCTGCATGTCTTTGGAGTGTGGCAAGAAACCGGAGCACTCGGGGAAAACCCAGGCATTCACGGGGAGAACGTACAAACTCCGTACGGACAGCACCCATAGTCCGGATCGAACCCGGGTCTCTGGTGCTGTGAGGCAGCAACTCTACTGCTGTGTCCACAGTATGTCATGGTACAGGAACATGACTAATTTAGACTGAATAAAATTCTTGGTCTTCAGATCAAGACTTCTCCACTAGAATGTATATATTGGAAATGTAGATTTGGAAAGCAAATATTTCTGAGTCCATTTTGTTGAAACAAGGGGTCTTTAGCAATGCAGCAAGGGAACGTTTATACAAGGGCCATGTTTGTTCCTTATCTATAGCAGTGATGTGAATGAAAGGAATGAGCAGACTTTTGGCAGGTTTGCTGACGAGCAGAAGTAGGTGACACAATAAGCTAGAGTAACTTAGCAGGTTGTCAGGCAGCATCCCTGGAGAACATGGAGAGGTGATGTTTTGGGTCGGGAGCCTTCTTTACAGATTACCAGTCTGAAGAAGTCCTAACCTGAAACCGCACCTATCCATGTTCTTCAGGGATGCTGGCTGACCGCTGGGTTACTCCAGCACTTTGTGTCTTTGTTTGTAAACCAACATCTGCAGTTTGTTGTTTCAACGACATTAGGTAGGAAGGAAAGTTGCGTGGGGCGCAAGGCGCACAACGAGACTGCAAATGGATCTCTATGCATTAAGTGAATGGGCAAGACATTGGGAGATGGTGCGAAATGTGGGAAACACCATTCAGTTTGGAGGGATGAAGGAAACAAAAATGTTCCAAGCAGTTAGGCTGCAACATGTTGTGAGATGGAAAGATCTTGGTTCCTACTCCCTGAAACACAAAACTTCAGCGTGCAAGTAGAGACAGAGGGAGTTGAGAATGGGAAGGATTTTAGGGGATGGTCCAACATTGGAAGACTGGTGCTTGAGTGAATAATTTGCCATCTGGCTTTTTCTGAGCTTGTGTTTTAGCATTGAAAGGGGAGAAGATACATTTTTGTGAATGTTTTCAAATCTTTTATAAATCTCATGAAGGGATCCCGAATGTTTGCTTCCCAAATCCACTTTTCCAACCCTGGCATTGAGATTGTATCATCCATGACCTTATTGAACGGCAATCCAAGCGTGAGTGGATGTTTGATTCTGACTCGAGACGTCGCCTATCCATGTTCTCCACAGATGCTGCCTGGCCCGCTGAGTTATAACCATATAACATATAACCATATGACAATTACAGCACGGAAACAGGCCATCTCGGCCCTACAAGTCCGTGCCGAACAAACGACGAGTTACTTCAGCACTTTGTGTCACACAGTTTTGTTCATCAGCAGACCTGCCAGACATATGCTCAATCATTTCATTCACATCGCTGACATAGATAATGAACAGATATTTCAGAGGAAGTGGCGGAGACGGTGGCTTTTGTGGCCAGCTGCAGCTGGGACTGTGAAATGGTGCCAAAATGGCGAAATGCCAAATGACATATAGATTCAGTGGGCAGTCCTGTACATTGTGTACTAACCAGGTGATGATGCATATGTTTGCCCATAGTCTTGCTAATAGACAATAGACAATAGGTGTGGGAGTAGGCCATTCGGCCCTTTGAGCCAGCACCGCCATTTAAATGATCATGGCTGATCATCCAAAATCAGTAGCCCATTCCTGCCTTCTCCGCATATCCCCTGACTCCGCTATCTTTAAGAGCCCTATCTAGCTCTCTCTTGAAAGTATCCACCGAACCAGCCTTCACTGCCCTCTCAGGCAGAGAATTCCACAGACTCACAACTCTTTGTGAGAAAAGGTGTTTCCTTGTCTCCGTTCTAAATGGCTTACCCATTATTCTTAAACTGTGGCCGCTGGTTCTGGACTCCCCCAACATTGGGAACATGTTTCCTGCCTCTAGTGTGTCCATACCCTTAATAATCTTATATGTTTCAATAAGATATCCTCTCTTCCTTCTAAATTCCATAGTATACAAGCCCAGTCGCTCCATTCTCTCGGCATATGACAGTCCCACCATCCCGGGAATTAACCTTGTAAACCTACGCTGCACTCCTTCAATAGCAAGAATGTCCTTCCTCAAATTAGGGGGCCAATCTGTATGCAAAACAAGTATTTCAATGTGCCTTGCTCTATGTGATAATAAAGAAACTATTATAGCCATTAACACCCTTGTATAAACCTTCCTTTACTGCATTGCCAAAAAATCCTCCATCGCCTTCTGAGGCAGAGAATTCCACAGTGATCTATTCCACATTTTCCATGACCTTCGCCCCCTTTGATGTCTCCTTTTCACACCTTGCCCATCCATTTCTCTGTGTCTCCCTCTCCCCTGACTCTCATTCTGAAGAAGGGTCTCGACCCGAAACGTCACCCATTGTAATGTTCAGAGATGCTCCCTGGCCCGCTGTCCCACGGAAACCTCTGGAGACTTTGTGCCCCACCCAAGGTTTCCGTGCAGTTCCCGGAGGTTCCCAAAGGTTTTTGTCAGTCTCCCTACCTGCTTCCACTACCTGCAACCTCCGGCAACCACCTTCAACCTCCGGGAACCGCACGGAAACCTTGGGTGGGGCGCAAAGTCTCCAGAGGTTTCCGTTCAGTTTTCCTAAGTGGGACAGGGGCATTAACTTCAGCATTTTGTGTCTATCTTCATCAAGATAAGGTTGTTTGGCATTTTTTTCCAGCACAGCTGACTCCCAAATCTTGGCTTTCCGAATCCCCATTTCCAATATAATATTGGCTTTTCTTTCAGCTCCTGTTTTCTTAAATTCTAATGCATGAATATCAAAGTTAAAATCGCAACATGGAACATGAGCTCGGCTGCTATTTCCGCCCACTCGTCTTGCTTTTCCCGTACAACAAATCTCATGCCTCGTAAAGAAGCTCTCATTGTTTTAAAATAAATCCTCTTGTATTTTATCGAAGACAATAATCACCAAGGACACATTGGGGAACCTTCCTCCCTCCCTCCCCATTGCAAATGACCTGCTCCTTCTGTGTGTGTGTGTGAGAGCAATGATTTGCCTTCTCCATTTTATCAACTTTTCTCAGATCGCACATTCTGCTGCCTGCAGCTTTTCTTCTCCTCCCGTATCACTAACTCTCAAATTCCCTCACAACCGGCTTTGTAAATATCTTGTGGCAACAGCTCAATATTTTTGTGTTGCAGCCAGGAGATGTTTGCAACTGCGATCCTTCCCCTTAATTACAGATCGAAATCCCAAGCACGTTATCCACCAGCCACTGCCCTCTGCTTTAGTCCTCTGCTCCTTGAGTAAGTAAAATAGAAAATAGGTGCAGGAGGAGGCCATTCGGCCCTTTGAGTCAGCACCGCCATTCATTGTGATCATGGCTGATCGTCCCCTATCAATAACCCGTGCCTGCCTTCTACCCATTTCCCTTGATTCCACTGGCCCCTAGAGCTCTATCTAACTAAATTAAGTAAGTAAGTGTTTATTGGCCAAGTATTCACATACAAGGAATTTGCCTTGGTGCTCCGCCCACAAATAACAACATGACACACAGTGACAGTTACAAATGACTCAGAAAACACTAAACATTAATAATAATAGAACATTAATGATAAAACACCATTGATCAAGCATGTGAACCAACAAAATACCAGATCAAAGGGAGGCTACATAGAGATGACACATTTCTATGAGACATAGAAACATAGAAAATAGGTGCAGGAGTAGGCCATTCGGCCCTTTGAGCCAGCACCGCCATTTAAATGATCATGGCTGATCATCCAAAATCAGTACCCCGTTCCTGCTTTCTCCCTTGATTCCGGGCGGTCACGGTGGCGCAGCGGTAGTGTTGCTGCCTTACAGTGACCCGGGTTCGATCCCGACTACGGGTGCTGTCTGTACGGAGCTTGTACGTTCTCCCCGTGACCTGCGTGTTTTTTTCTCCGAGTTCTTCGGTTTCCTCCTACACTCCAAAGGTGCGCATGTTTGTAGGTTAATTGGCTTGGTTAAATGTAAAAATTGTCCCTAGTGGGTGTGGGATAGTGTTAATGTGTGGGGATCGCTGGTCGGCGAGGACCCGGTGGGCTGAAGGGCCTGTTTCCGCGCTGTATGAGCTCTAACCCAAGCCCAAAGAGTTATATCTAACTCTCTCTTGAAAACATCCAGTGAATTGGCCTCCACTGCCTTCTGTGGCGGAGAATTCCACAGATTCACAACTCTCTGGGTGAACCATTTGAGTCTTTACTTTGGAATGAATTTTCGAGCACAGTCCATTTCATCTCGTGCACTTAGACGAATCCCATAGGAAGTCCTATTCCCTGAACTCCTGTTACCTTTATTTCATATCGTTGTACAATGCCTCAGCCCCCTTTTATGGCACCGCAGTTTATGGCAATTTCAGAAAAAGTCGGATTTTATGTGGGATTTTGTTGGGCATATGCTGTAATGAAATGATCTACAAGTACAAAGGCAAATTGACCCAGTAAATCTATCCCTTTCAGTTTCAATGTTTTCAGCCAGGTAGCAACGTTGAATTACAAGTCAGAAGGTGTTCAGTTATTCTGGTGTCCAGGAGACCTTTAAGATTTAAGATTAACCGTCCACTCATCATATCGTTGTATATGCAGCAAGGTCTTAAGTTTTTGATTAATTGGCCGACATTATAATGTTTAGTTTAGTTTAGAGATATAGCGCAGAAACAGGCACTTTGGCCCATTGAGTCCCCACCGACCTGTGACCCCCGCACATTAACACTATCCTACATACACTAGGGTGGCAGCCTTGCCAGCGGTCTGTCTGTTTTTTTGTCCTTTTTGTTATTTTTAGTGTGTTTTAAAAGCATGTGTTAATGTTCTCTGGTTTATTTGATGTGGGGGGTGGAGGAAAGGGGTGGGGGAAACTTTTTTCCAATCTCTTACCTTGCCAGAGATGCGTTGTTTTCCGGATCGAAACTCCAGTCGCTCTCTGGCAAAACATCATGGAGCTGGCGGTCTTGCTCGAGACTGACTTTGAGTCCCACCGTGGGGCCGTGGACTTACCATCGGAGCCCGTGATCCCTTGCCTGTGGATTTCACCATCGAGGAGCTCCCAGTCTCGGGTAGAGACCGATGTTGGGAAGCTCCAGTCGCAGAAAGTTTCGACCATCCCCAACCCGTGGTCCGATCGCCCGGCGTGGGGGAGCTGAGATCCCCCCCGATGAAGGAGCTTGATCGCCCCGACACGAAGGGCCCACTGCCGGCTACGGGAGCCAAGATCGTCCTGTCAACGGAAGGCTCGAGGCCCCCGACCGTGGAAGAACAAAGAAGGGAAGAGATTGAACATTTTTTTCGCTTTTCATCGCAGTGAGGAATGTGGAGGAGTTACTGTGATGGATGTTCATGTTAAAATGCATTTTGTGTGTTTTGTTGCTTTTTATTAGTATGACTGTATGGCAAATCAAATTCCTCGTATGTTGCAAAACCTGTACATCTTTGGAGTGTGGGAGGTGATGGAGGATCTCGGGGAAAATCAGCGCAGATCACGGGAAGAACATACAAAATCTCCGCACAGACAGCACCCGTGGTCATGATCGCACCCGGCGTTGCGCCACCGTGCCGCCCATTTAAAAGTCTTTCATTGGGCGGGCAGAAGTAAAAATCCTGCCATCACCTTTATTGTCTTGTCATATTCTCTACACATCAATCTAGCTATTGATCAGATATCACTTTGGAAAAAAAATGTATCTGTTCTATTTTTCTATTATTGTTTTATATAGATTAGTTTCCTGTGGTCTTTTGACAAGAGTCGGACATAAATATCCGCGATTGAATATTTTTTTCACCTTTCATCACAGTGATGAATGTGGAGGAGTCACTGTGGTGGATGTTCATGTTAAAATGTATTTTGTGTGTTTTGTTGCTTTTTACTATTATGACTGTACGGCAAATCGAATTCCTCGAATTCCTCGAATGTTGCATAGCATACTTGGCTAATAAAGTATGTATGATTATGATTATAAACATTTATGAACATTGAGGCCAATTAACCCTCAAGCCTGTACATCTTTGGAGTGTGGGAGGTGACGGAAGGTCTCGGGGAAAATCCGCGCAGATCACGGGGAGAACGTACAAAATCTCCGCACAGACAGCACCCGTGGTCATGATCAAACCCGGGCGTCATTAATGCTTGGTCAAAACACAATTACATTTACTGAGGAATGTGGATCAATGCATTGATGACACATTGTATAACTACATATTAACTACTGGCTGTCAATAGTTAACAAATCGTTTTTGTCTGATGGCCGGTGCAGCGGTTTTTATCTATGTTCGTTTAAAAAAAAAATAAACGTATTTAACAAGGCAAATGTTTTTTTTTTAAATCTGTATTTAACAACCCGAATTCGTATTTCCGTACGAAATATGGAAAATTAGCGCGGGGCCCCCTTAGGCGCGGGGCCCAATTGGGAACAGTCGGTCCAATCGGCTTCAGACCGGCCCAGGTGTAGATGGTGTTAGTGTGCGGGGATCGCTGTTTGGCACGGGCAGGAGGGCCTGTTTCCACGCTAAATATCTAAAGAAAACTAAAGCAATCTACACTTTTACTGTTGACCATCCAATTAAGGACGTCAGTAGAATTCTCTGTTTAATTGTCCCCACATACAAACAGTTTAGCATGGACAACTGCAATTTGACCAGACTAATGGGTTCTGAAGGTACTGGGCATTCTTAAAAGCACTCCACAGCACAATGAATTGTTATGTATAGAACACAGTACATTAAAATTAATTAATCTCATATAAAGGTTCCGATGATGGGGATTTTTTTCCCCTTGAGAGTTGTGAAGCTCTAAAATTCTATACCACAGAAGGTAGTGGAGGCCAATTCACTGGATGTATTTAAGAGAGAGTAAGATTTAGCTCTTAGGGCAAACGGAATCAAGGGATATATAATGTGGATAAATGTGAGGTTATCCATTTTGGTGGCAAAAACGGGAAAGCAGACTATTATCTAAATGGTGGCCGATGGGAAAGGGGGAGATGCAGCGAGACCTGGGTGTCATGGTACACCAGTCATTGAAGGTAGGCATGCAGGTGCAGCAGGCAGTAAAGAAAGCGAATGGTTTGTTGGCTTTCATAGCAAAAGGATTTGAGTATAGGAGCAGGGAGGTTCTACTGCAGTTGTACAGGGTCTTGGTGAGACCACACCTGGAGTATTGCATACAGTTTTGGTCTCCAAATCTGAGGAAGGACATTATTGCCATAGAGCGAGTGCAGAGAAGGTTCACCAGACTGATTCCTGGGATGTCAGGACTGTCTTATGAAGAAAGATTGGATAGACTTGGTTTATACTCTCTAGAATTTAGGAGATTGAGAGGGATCTTATAGAAACTTACAAAATTCTAAAGGGGTTGGACAGGCTAGATGCAGGAAGATTGTTCCCGATGTTGGGGAAGTCCAGGATAAGGGGTCACAGCTTAAGGATAAGGGGGAAATCCTTTAAAACCGAGATGAGAAGAACCTTTTTCACACAGAGTGGTGAATCTCTGGAACTCTCTGCCACAGAGGGTAGTTGAGGCCAGTTCATTGGCTATATTTAAGAGGGAGTTAGATGTGGCCCTTGTGGCTAAAGGGATCAGAGGGTATGGAGAGAAGGCAGGTACGGGATACTGAGTTGGATGATCAGCCATGATCATATTGAATGGCGGTGCAGGCTCGAAGGGCCGAATGGCCTCCTCCTGCACCTAATTTCTATGTTGCTATGTTTCTATGATATGGGGAAAAAGCAGGAACAGGGTACTGATTCTGGATGATCAGCCATGATCATATTAAATGGCAGTGCTGGCCTCGAAGGGCCGAATGGCCTCCTCCTGCACTGACTTTCTATGTTTCTATAAGTATAGTTGATGAAGTAGAAACAAGAAACTGCAGATGCTGGATTAGACAAAAGGCCACAAAGTGCTGGAGTAGATCAGTGGGTCAGACAACATCTCTGGAGAACATGGATAGGTGATGTACAAAACTAGATCATACAAAAACTGGTCAAAGACAGAGAGGGGGGTTATAACTTTAGAGGGAAACTAAACTTGAAACCGCATTATGCTCGGACCAATTTAAAAAGTATGTGTATTTCCATTTGTGGGGTGGTTTTGTGGAATGGTCTTGACGAAACGATTAAACAAAGTATGAATATAATGCAATTTAGAAAAATGTACAAAAGATATATCTTTGAAAAGTATAGTAATGAGGGAGGAGAATGTAAATCTCACAGATGTTAATGGTGCTTGTTCTTTTTGGCCTTTTCTTTTTTTTTGTTTTTTTCTTAATAGCTTGATTGGAGCAGTTTTATTTGAATTGGCTGTTTAGTTTATTTTATTGAATTTTGCATTTGTTAATGGTGAAGAATGGGGGGTAGGACTTGACAAGCATAGGCTCCTTCCTGTCCCTTTTTCGAACGAGTCTAATGTGTATTATGTTGAAATTGACTTTTGATTTTTTAATTTATGTATGCACATATATGTTATGTATATGTGTATGTGTGTATATGTGTATATGTATGTATAGGAACTCTCTGCCGCAGAGGGTAGTCGAGGCCAGTTCATTGGCTATATTTAATAGGGGAGTTAGATGTGGCCCTTGTGGCTAAGGGGATCAGAGGGTATGGAGAGAAGGCAGGTACGGGATACTGAGTTGGATGATCAGCCATGATCATATTGAATGGCGGTGCAGGCTCGAAGGGCTGAATGGCCTACTCCAGCACCTAATTTCTATGTTTCTATGTTTCTATGTATGTATATATGTACATGTATATGTATGTATGTGTGTATGTATTTATGTACATATATATATATGTATATATATAATTTTCCTTTTATTTATTCATTTTCATTTTTTTCTTTTCTTCATTTTTTTTTTTAATCGTTCGAAATAAAAAAAAAAAAAAAAATGTACGAGCCCCTTCTCCAGACTGAGTCCGATAGTCTGACCCTCCCAGCTCTTCTAGCTTTCATTTCCGTGCATATAATCAGTCTGAAAAAGGGTCCCGACCCGAAATGTCACCTCTCCATGTTCTCCAGGGATGCTGCCTGACCTCCTGAGATACTCCCACCCAAACCACCCCCTTCCCTGGCACTTTCCCTTGCAACTGCAGGTAATGCTACACTTGTCGCTTTGCCTCCCCCTCCCCCCGTTGACTCCATCCATTGACCCAAGCAGTCTTTCCAGGTGCTCTTTCCAGCAGTCCTTCCAGTCTTTCCAGTCAATAGAGGTTCACCTGCACCTCATCTATTGCATCCACTGCTCTAGGTGTCAGTTGCTCTACATCGGTGAGACCAAGCGCAGGCTTGGCGATCGCTTCACCCAACACCTCCGCTCGGTTTGCAATAACCAACCTGATCTCCCGGTGGCTCAGCACTTCAACTCCCCCTCCCATTCCGAATCCGACCTTTCTGTCCTGGGCCTCCTCCGTGGCCAGAGTGAGGCCCACCGTAAATTGGAGGAGCAGCGCCTCATATTTCGCTTGGGTAGTTTACACCCCAGCGGTATGAACATTGACTTCTCCAATTTCAAGTAGTCCCTGCTTTCTCCTTCTTTCCCCTCCCCTTCCCAGCTCTCCCACAGCCCACAGTCTCCACCTCTTCCTTTCTTCTTCCCGCCCCCTCCCACATTATTCTGAAGAAGGGTCTCGACCCGAAACGTCGCCTATTTCCTTCGCTCCATAGATGCTGCCTCACCCGCTGAGTTTCTCCAGCATTTTTGTCAATCCTGAGTTACTCCAGCACGTTCTGTCTCAGTTAAGTTTACCTAAGAAATGCTGTACAGAAACAGGCCCTTTGGCCCACAGTGGTGCCGACCAGCTATTTTTTAATTCTCCATAAGGTAACTCCATCCTACACGCCAGGTACAATTTACAAACTTTGCCAAAGCCAAATTAACCTACAAACCTGTACGTCTTCGGAGTGTGGGAAAAAAAACGGCGCTCCCAGAGAAAAGCCACGCAGGTCACAGGGAGAACGTATCGGTTTGTACTCACTAGAATTTAGAAGATTGAGTGGGGACCTTATAGAAACTTACAAAATTCTTAAGGGGTTGGACAGGCTAGATGCAGGAAGATTGTTCCCGATGTTGGTTAAGTCCAGAACTAGGGGTCACAGTTTAAGGATAAGGGGGAAATCTTTTAGGACCGAGATGAGAAAAACATTTTTTACACAGAGAGTGGTGAATCTGTGGAATTCTCTGCCACAGAAGGTAGGTGAGGCCAGTTCATTGGCTATATTTAAGAGGGAGTTAGATGTGGCCCTTGTGGCTAAAGGTATCGGGAGTATGGAGCGAAGGCAGGTACAGGATACTGAGTTGGATGATCAGCTATGATCATATTGAATGGCGGTGCAGGCTCGAAGGGCCGAATGGCCTACTCCTGCACCTATTTTCTATGTTGCTATGTTTCTGTGTAAACTCGTACTCATAGTCAGGATCGGACCCGGGTCTCTGGCGCTGTAAGGCAACAACTCTACCGCTGTGCCACTGCATGCCCTTTAGTTGATAGAGTGCTTCACATTACCTAGTGTGCTCTTTTCTGTTACCCTATAAAGACATTATTGCTTTAAGTTTTTAGTCACAGCAATGAAAGTTTAATTTAATTAAGGGGAAATGCTTGACCGTTCAAATGGCTCTGTAGATTGTGAAGCAAGATGCGGTAAGTTGGCACAGAGGCTCTTGATTTAGAATCTCCTCCAGCAGCTGACACCTCCATCATGCAGTTTCTTGGCCTGACACGTTGACATAGACTGCTTGATCAGCGACTGCAGTGAGCTGGAATCTCCCACCTACTGCCACAGAGAAAAGAAGTGTTTCCAACTGAGCAAAGCTGATATTTCTTTGTTGGGCGTCTTCACATGAGTTTAACTTCACCTCTGATCTCCAGAGGGAATCGCTACAGTGCTTATCCATCCTGAAATCCTTTACCAGGTCTGCAATTCTAGTTTCGTTTTTTGAGATGCAGCACGGACACATAGAAACATAGACACATAACAAATAGGTGCAGGAGTAGGCCATTCGGCCCTTCGAGCCTGCACCGCCATTCAATATGATCATGGCTGATCATCCAACTCAGTATCCTGTACCTGCCTTCTCTCCATACCCCCTGATCCCTTTAGCCACAAGGGCCACATCTAACTCCCTCTTAAATATAGCCAATGAACTGGCCTCAGCTACCTTCTGTGGCAGGGAATTCCAGCGATTCACCACTCTCTGTGTGAAAAATGTTTTTCTCATCTCGGTCTTAAAGATTTCCCCCTTCTCCTTAAACTGTGACACCACCTTGTTCTGGACTTCCCCAACATCGGGAACAATCTTCCTGCATCTAGCCTGTCCAACCCCTTAAGAATTTTGTAAGTTTCTATAAGATCCCCCCTCAATCTTCTAAATTGTAGCCTAGTCTATCCAGTCTTTCTTCATATAAAAGTCTTGACATCCCTGGAATCAGTCTGGTGAACCTTTTCTGTACTCCCTCCATGGCAAGAATGTCTTTCCTCAGATTTGGAGACCAAAACTGTACGCAATACTCCAGGTGTGGTCTCACCAAGACCCTGTACAAATGCAGTAGAACCTCCCTGCTCCTATACTCAAATCCTTTTGCTATGAATGCTAACATACCATTCGCCTTCTTCGCTGCCTGCTGCACCTGCATGCCTACTTTCAATGACTGGTGTACCATGACACCCAGGTCTCGCTGCATCTCCCCTTTTCCTAATCGGCCACCATTCAGATAATAATCTACTTTCCTGTTTTTGCCACCAAAGTGGATAACCTCACATTGATCCACAGGCCCTTCACCCCACCGGGTCCACACCGACCAGCGATCACCCATACACCAGTGATATTCGACACACCAGTGACAATTTACACCACAGCTTCTTCTTCTTGCCGAGTCCACACACAAGATTAGAAGTTGTTCAGGCAGAGCTGGACACACTTCTCGGCATCTGCGTACAATGGTGTCTATCTTGCGCTTCTTGTGTGTGGTGGTGGAAAGATTGGTGGAAACAGGGCCGCGACGTGAACGCTCTTTCCTTGACCCCCATACACCAAAGCAAAGAGACCGCTTTTCGGGGCTTCCGCACCGGCGACTTTTCCCTCCCGAGTTGCGGGGCTGAGGATGACCTGGAGCGGGGCCTTACATCGCCCGGCACGGCTTTAAATGGCCGCGGGACTTGCTAGCGCCCACCGGGGGCTCCAACATCAAGGCCCGGAGCATGGCCTTGCATCGCCTGGCGTGGCTTTAATGGCCGTGGGACTTATTTACTATCGCCCGCCGGGGGCTTTGACTGACATTGGAGGAGAATCGGTAGTGCAGGGGAGAGATAAGACTTTGCCTTCCATCACAGTGAGGAGGAGATTCACTGTGATGGATGTTTGTGTAAATTGTGTTGTGTCTTGGTTCTTCTACTTGTTTGTATGACTGCAGAAACCAAATTTTGTTTGAACCTCAATGAGGTTGAAATGACAACAAATAAATTGTATCATTGTACCAAAGCTGATTAATCTACAAACCTGCACGTCTTTGGAATGTGGGAAGAAACCAGAGAAAATCCATGCAGTCACAGCGAGAACATGCAAACTCCGTACAGAGAGCACCCATGCGCCACCATGCCGCCCAGACAACATTCTGCCGGCACATTTGGTTACTCCACACTCATGATCAATGCTGCTGAACCAATCTCTTCTTCTTGAATCTACTGACCTTACACATTCATAAGCAATAGGAGCAGAATTGGGACATTCAATCATGGCCGAGCTATCTTCTCCTCTTAACCCCATTCTCCTGCCTTCTCCCCATAACCCCTGACTAATCATGAATCTAATCCGTACTAATCTATCTATCTTTGCCTTAAAAATGTCTATTGACTTGGCCTTCTGTGGCAATGAATTCCACAGATTCACCGCCCTCTGATTAAATCAATTCCTACTCATTTCCTTCCTAAAAAAACGCCCTTTAATTCTGAGGCAATTACCTCTGGAGCTAGAAGGAACTGCAGATGCTGATTTATACCAAAGATAAAATGCTGGAGTAACTCGGGGGGGTCAGGCAGCATCTCTGGAGAAAAGGAATGGGTGACGTTTTGGGTCGAGACCCTTCTTCGGACTGTCAGTCTGTAAAGTCTCTTAAACTATCAGTCTGAAGAAGGTTCCCGACCCCGAAACATCACCTATTTCTTATCCCCAGAGATGATGCCTGGCCCGCTGAGTTGCTCCAGCATGTCTATTATTAAATGTCATTATTTTTAGGAATTCTTTGATTTTTTGCATAAAGCATGAGAGCATGCATGACATGATTGTATTGGGGGCGGTGTCATTCAACCTGTCCAGGAACAGTGGGAGACAGATCTATTAAGCTCTTCAGTGATGAAAATATCCCGGTAAGTGGGACACTGCGGAGAAACTTAATTCTTATTTTTTCCAGTTCAATGGATATAGTTGGCATTGCATTTCACGGATGCTGGAGGTAATTTCATACTTTGCAAACCAATGACAAATGAGGACACACCTCGAACGTTCTGCACCCATTTGTTTATGAGAAGTTGCAAATTAGTACACAATGCATGTCAGAGCTCAGAACATCAGCTGATAGACAATAGACAATAGGTGCAGGAGTAGGCCATTAGGCCCTTCGAGCCAGCACCGCCATTCAATGTGATCACGGCTGATCATCCCCAATCAGTACCCCGTTCCCATATCCCCTGACTCCGCTATCTTTAAGAGCCCTCTCTAATGCCCCTGTCCCACTTAGGAAACCTGAACGGAAACCTCTTGAGACTTTGCGCCCCACCCAAGGTTTCCGTGTGGATCCCGCAGGTTGCAGGAGGTTGCTGGAGGTTGCAGGTAGTGGAAGCAGGTAGGGAGACTGACAAAAACCTCCGGGAACCGCACGGAAACCTTGGGTGGGGCGCAAAGTCTCCAGAGGTTTCCGTTCAGGTTTCCTAAGTGGGACAGGGGCATAACTCTCTCTTGAAAGCATCCAGAGAACCAGCCTCCACCGCCCTTTGCGGCTTTGGTGCCAGGCAGGTCACTCCACTGAGAAGTAAGTAAACCACATTGTTTCCTCTCAAATTGTGGGATGTTTCATTCAGTTTAGTTTAGAGATACAGCACGGCAACAGGTCCTTCGGCCCACCGAGCCTGCGCTGACCAGCGATCCCCGCACTCTTAAATTCGGCACGTTGGCATAGCGGTAGAGTTGTTGTCTTACTGCGCCAAAGTCCCAGGTTTGACCCAGACTACGGGTGCTGTCCATACGGAGTTTGCACGTTCTCCCCGTGATATGTATAGTCTTTCCGCTGACTGGATGGCAAACAACAAAAAGCTTTTCACTGTACCTCGGTACACGTGACAATAAACTAATTACATTTCACCACTGTGTTAAAACTTGTTACTGAAATCAAAATAGCAAAGCAAGCTAAACCACAAGAGATGGCACGGTGGCGCAGTGGTAGAGTTGCTGCCTTACCATGCCAGAGACCCGGGTTCAACCTGACTATGGGTGCTGTCTGCGCAGAGTTTGTACGTTCCCCCTAAGACCGTGTGGGTTTTTTTCCGGGTGCTCAGGTTTCCTCCCACATTTCAAAGACGTCCAGGTTTGTAGGTTAATTGGCTTGGTGTAAAATTTAATTGTCCCCAATGTGTAGGATAGTGTTAATGTGCGGGGATCGCTGGTCGGCGTGGACTCGGTGGGCTGAAGTGCCTGTTTCCGCGCTGTATCTCTGAACTAAACTAAATGAAACTAGCACGATCTTACACACTAGGGATAATTTAACCTAGAAACCTGTACGTCAAAGGAGTGCAGGAGGAAACCGGAGCATCCAGGAAAAACCCATGTGGTCATGGGGAGAATGTACAAACTCCATACAGACATTGTCGGGATCAAATCCGGGGTCTCTGGCGCTGTAAGGCAGCAACTCTACCACTGCACCACTATGCCACCCCAATCTGGTGGCTCATGGTCTCCATTACAATGTTAAATACTTCCTTGCAAAGAAAAGTGCATTCACAAGTCTTAGAAATAACATTTTGTGTATTTAGACATTTGTCAATTTGGGACAATACATTATCCAATCTCATTCATTTTTAATAACATGTTGCAAAGCTTCTATTCTCTCAGGTACAGATCTAATTATCTCTGCCTTTGATAAATGATAGTTTAGTTTAGTTTCGGGATACAGTGCAGAAACAGGACCTTCGGCCCACCGAGTCTGCGCCGACCAGCGTTCCCTGCATTCTAATACTATCCGACCGTCTCGGGACAATATGCAATTTGTACAGAAGCCAAATTAACCAACAAATCTGTACGTTTTTGGAATGGGGGAGGAAACCGGAGCACCCAGGGAAAACCCATGTGGTCACAGGGAGAATGTACAAACTTTATATAGACTAAGGGTTCCCAACCTGGTGTAAATTTACCCCCAGGGGTTAAATGTGTTGATAGTGGATTTGAACATATTTTTTCTCATTGACTGACTGTGTTTGGTTCTGGTATACTGTTCATCATTAGTTGTTCATAAATAAGTGAAATAACATTGTTATGTGCTATTAAAGTTGCCTGGGGTAAATGGGACCAAAAATGGTGGCAACCCCTGATATAGACAGCACCCGTAGTCAGGATCGAACCCATGTCTCTGACGCTGTAAGGCAGCAACTCTACAGCTGCATCACAGTGCCGCCCCATTGTTGTGGCTCTTGGTCTCCATTACAATGTTAAATTCTTAATTGCAAAGAAAAATGCGCTCACAAGTCATAGAAATAACATTTTGGATATTTAGGCATTTGCTCAATTTAAAGCAATCTCAACCTCATTCATTTTTAAGAACATGTTGCTCAGCTTCTATCCTCCCAGGTACAGATCTAATTAGCTTTGCCTTTGATACATAATAGGATAGACTTGGTGTAAAATGATGTTTAGTTTCTGTTCATTATTGTCACGTGTACCCTGGTGCAGCGTAAAGAATACACATGATTACAATCAGGCCGTCGACAGTGAATCAAGCCAGCCGTATGTGAAGGAAAAAACTGCAGATGCTGGTTTAAATCGAAGGTAGACACAAAATGCTGGAGTAACTCAGCAGGACAGGCAGCATCTACGGAGAGAAGGAATGGGTGATGTTTGGAGTCGAGACCCTTCTTCAGACTGAAAGTCACGGTAAAGGGCCACAAGAGATATTGACGATGACGTAGAGAGATAGGCAAAAAAATAACCGTGATACATACAGGCTGTTTGTTGGGTGAGAACGAGAAGCTGGTGAGACCTGGGTGGGGCAGGGATGGAGAGAGAGGGAAGCTGGTATGACTTGAGTGGGGGAGGGGCATGGAGAGAAGGGGAATGCTGGGGTTACTAGCTCTGTGTCTGATAGGACACAACTCACGCCATTATGGTACCAAGGAGGACGGTTAGTTTGAATGCTGGAGTAACTCAGCTGGACAAGCAGCGTCTCTGGAGAGAATTAAAGGGTAACATTGAGACCCTTTTTGTGCCTATCTTCGGTTGAAGCACAGTCTCCCGCAGTCGTCTAAAAAGTTGTTTGAGTGGGACAGGCCCATTACAGAGCATTGTAGCGCAGGGGACCCGGGTTTGATCCCGACTACGGCTGCTGTCTATACGGAGTTTGTACGTTCTCCCCGTGACCTGTGTGGGTTCTCTCCAAGATCTTCGGTTTCCTCCCATACTCCAAAGACGTACAGGATCGTAGGTTAATTGGCTTGGTAAATGTAAAAATTGTGTGTAGGATAGAAACATAGAAACATAGAAAATAGGTGCAGGAGTAGGCCATCCGGCCCTTCGAGCCTGCACCGCCATTCAATATGATCATGGCTGATCATCCAACTCAGTATCCTGTACCTGCCTTCTCTCCATCCCCCCTGATCCCTTTAGCCACAAGGGCCACATCTAACTCCCTCTTCAATATAGCCATTGAACTGGCCTCAACTACCCTCTGTGGCAGAGAGTTCCAGAGATTCACCACTCTCTGTGTGAAGGATAGTGTTAGTGTGCGGGGATCACTGGTCGGTACGGACTCGGAGGGCCGAAGGGCCTGTTTCCCCGCTGTATCTCCAAAGTAACCAAAAATTATATAAACTAAACAAATAATTTTCTGGGCAAAAACAATTGTGAAAGCACAACAAAGCTGCTTGTTCTCTATGATTGGAGACGCTGAAGATGCAAGGAGAAAGATGAAGTGAAAAGACCCAGTATTGCCAATTTCCAGATTAGTTGTCACTTGGCTGAAAATCGTGCTTTTTACAGCGCCAATTAATTATGGAGATAACTATTTTAGCAGCTTTAATAAATGTAGCTATTAATGAATGTAGTATCAGTTCTAATTCTGATTTCTATATAGTGATTTCCTCTCAATGAGTATCAAAATTCAACCAACATTTTCATTATGAGAAATATGTTTCATGTTTTGAATGACTCAAGCTTGCCTTAATTGGAAAAAATATATAGACACAAAATGCTGCAGTAACTCAGCGGGTCAGGCAGCATCTCTGGAGAAAATGAATAGGTGGCGTTTCAGGTCGGGATCCGTCTTCAGACTGAGTGTAGGGGGTGGGGGAGTGTTTAGTTTAGTTTAGAGATAGAGCGCAGAAACAGGCCCTTCGGCCCACCGGGTCAGCACCGACCAGCGATCCCTGCACACTAACGCTATCCTACACACATACTGGGGACAATTTACACTTACACCAAGTCTATTAACTGACAAACCTGTGTGTCTTTGGAGGGTGGGTGGAAACCGAACATCTTGGAGAAGAACCCATGCGGTCACAGGGAGAACTCTGTACAGGCAGAGAAACTCTGTACAGACAGCACCCATAGTTGGGATCGAACCCGGGTCTCCAGCGCTGCAAGCGCTGTAAGGCAGCAACTCTACCACTGCGCCACTGTACCATCTTGACTCGAAGCACGAAAAGTCCAGGACAAATCAGGGCCAGCAATAGATTTAAGACTTGGCCTGGTTATCTTCTTGCTTGCAGCCCCTCCCACCCCCCCTCTAACCCCCCCCCCCCCCCCCCCCCCCTCTCACCCCCCCCCCCCCCCACCACTCAACCCCCCCCCCTGTACAATCGGTCTGAAGAGGGATCTCAACACAAAATGTCACCTATCCATTTTCTCCATATATGTCACATCCATTTTCTCCATAGATGCTTGGATATTGTATTCCATAGTGAAAGGCTTGGATAGAGTGGATGTGGAGCGGATGTTTCTACTAGTCGGAGAGTCAAGGACTGGAGGTCGTTGCCTCAGAATTAAAGGATATTCCTTTAGAAGGATATGAGGAGGAATTTCTTTAGTCAGATGGTGGTGAATCTGTGGAATTCATTGCCACAGAAGGCTGGGGAGGCCAAGTCGATGGATATTTTTAAGGCAGAGATAGATAGGTTCTTGATTAGTACGGGTGTCAAGGGTTATGGGGGAGAAGAATTAGCTATGAATGAATGGCGGAGTAGGCTTGATTGGCCGAATGGCCTAATTCTTCTCCTCTCACTTATGACCTGATGCTGCCTGACCCGTTGAGTTACTCTGCCGTTTTGTGCTAATCTTCGGTTTAAACCAGCATCTGCAGTTCCTTCCTACACGTGAATTTGAGTTAATAAGTTCCAAGGCTTTGTAGAGCACACAATGAATGAAGTATCGGATAGCAAACCAGTATCGGTAGTTCCTTTATATTACATTAAAATTATATGTTTTGTTTTTTGTCGTAACATGAGTGGACAGAATATACCAAACAAATGTAATTGATCCTTTTACGTGATTTTAAGTTACATTTCCACAGCATAAATACCAGGTTGCCGCTTGGATACTGAATTATTATTGGTTTGGGTCCAGAATGGGTTTACGGCCTTAATACAAGAACAAACAATGAATAACTAAAATGGCGGATGTGGAGTAATTGTGATCAAACTGAGAGATGCATTTGTATTCAGTTTGAATCTTCACCATAGAATAGTGGAATACAAATGAGAAGAATGTATTTCTTAGTGTAAAAGGATGACATTCATGCTTGTTGGGCGCAGCGGTCTAGTTGCAGAGTCCAAGGTTCGATCCTGACTACGGGTGCTGTCCGTACGGAATTTGTACGTTCTCCCCGTGACCTGCGTGGGTTTTCTCCGAGATCTTCGGTTTCCTCCCACACTCCAAAGACGTTCAGGTTTGGTAGGTTAATTGGCTTGTTATCTATAAAAATTGTTCCTAGTGTGTATACGGTAGTGTAATATGCGGGGATCGCTGGTCGGTGCGGACCCGGTGTGCCGAAGGGCCTCTTTTCCGCGTTGTCTTCCTAAACTAAACTTTCTGTCATTAAATTTTAAAATATGGACCAAAGGCACTTACTACCACCTAGATTGGGCACTCAATAATTTTGCACCTCTGTGTAAAAGCAAAATAAATCCCCCCCCCCCCCCCCCCCCAATACATCTCCTTTAAACGCTACCCCTCTCAACTTAAAGCTATGTATGCCCTTGCAACGTTTCAGGATGGGACCCTTCTTCAGGCTGCCAATTTTGCAACCTGTAAGATCGGCAAACCATTCTTTCCAGTCAAGCTGCCTGACCTGCTGAGTAACTCCAGAACTTTGCAATGGGACTGTAATTGTTGCTGCAGTCCTTCTAAGAACAGTCAGGCTATTTGGTGCCAAGAAAGACACACCCCAGAAATGTACGGACAATGCCACAGAATCAATGTGGTACATGATCATGAGGCACAAAGGCCAATCATCTTGCTTGCTATATATCTCACAATAGTGATAGCTGATGTATCTATACAATAGTTGAGTTTAGTTTATTGTCACGTGTACCGAGGTACAGTGAAAAATTTAGGTTGCGTGCTAACCAGTCAGCAGAAAGATTACAACCGAGCCATCCACAGTGTATATGGAAACATGATAAAGGGAATAACCGTAATAATATTCAGTGCAAAGTAAAGACAGATCAAAGATAGTCCGAGAGTCTCCAATGAGGTAGATAGTAGCTCAGGACTGCTCTCTAGTTGTTGGTAGAATGGTGCAGTTGCCTGATAACATGTGGGAAGATACTATCCCAGAATCTGGAGGTGTCACACTTCTTAAACATAGAAACATAGACAATAGGTGCAGGAGTAGGCCATTCGGGCCTTCGAGCCTGCACCGCCATTCAATGTGATCAAGGCTGATCATCCAACTCAGTATCCCATCCCTGCCTTCTCTCCATACCCCCTGATCCCTTTAGCCACAAAGGCCACATCTAACTCCCTCTTAAATATAGCCAATGAACTGGCCTCAACTACCTTCTGTGGCAGATAATTCTACAGATTCATCACTCTCTGTGTAAAAAATGATTTTCTCATCGGTCCTAAAAGACTTCCCTCTTATCCTTAAACTGTGACCCCTAGTTCTGGACTTCCCCAACATCGGGAATAATCTTCCTGCATCTAGCCTGTCCAACCCCTTAAGAATTTTGTAAGTTTCTATAAGGTCCCCCCTCAATATTCTAAATTCTAGCGGGTACAAGCCGAGTCTATCCAGTCTTTCTTCAAATGAAAGTCCTGACATCCCAGGAATCAGTCTGGTGAACCTTCTGTGTACCATTTGCCCGATGGGAGCGGGGAGAAGAGGGAGTGGCCGGGGTGCGACTGGTCCTTGATTATGCTGCTGGCCTTGCTGAGGCAGCGTGAGGTGCAAATGGAGTCAATGGAAGGGTGGGTGGGTTTGTGTGATGGTCTCTGGGCTGCGTCCACAATTCTTTCGGGTTTTCATGGGTTTCCTCCGGGCGCTCCGGTTTCCTCCCACACTCCAAAGACGTGCAGGTTTGTAGGTTAGCTGGCCCCGGTACAATCTGTAAATTGTTCCGGGTGTGTGTAGGATAGTGCTAGTGGACAGAGTGATCGCTGGTCAACGCGGACTCAGTGGGGCGAAGGACCTGTTTTCGTGCTGCATTTCTAGAGTCTAATGTCTACTGACTAACATGCAATGGAAATTTTCTGCAGTGTCATGCTCTTTGTCGCGCTTGATCGACAGTTCTCCTTCCAGGAGCCTCCAAGGCTTGGATGAATACAGCAAGGCTTTGCTGTTATCTTCACTTCACTTGCCTTCACTATTTAAATCTATCTTGACAGCTGTGAGATGGAATTCTATGGAGCTATTACTCCTGGGTTAAATTATTCAGAAGTCAGCTGAAGATCGCTGGAGAAAGGACTCTTGTTTAGAGATACAGCGTGGAAACAGGCGCAGTCCGCACCGACCAGCGATCCCCGTACACTAACACTACCCCACACGCTAGGGACAATTTACAATTTTTACCAAAGCCAATTAACCTACAAACCTGTACGTCTTTGGAGTGTGGGAGGAATCCAGAGCACCCGGAGAAAATCCCACACGGTCATAGGGGGAACGTAGAAACTCTGTACAGACAGCACCCGTAGTCAGGTTGAACCTGGGTCTCTGGTAAGGTAAGGCAGCAACTCTACCACTGCACCACCATGCCATCTCTTGTGTTTTAGCTTGCTTTGCTATTTTGATTTCAGTAACAAGTTTTAACTCAGTGGTGAAATATAATTAGTTTATTGTCATGTGTATCGGGGTACAGTGGAAAGCTTTTTGTTGTATGCTATCCAGTCAGCGGAAAGACTATACGTGATTCAAATTGAATCATCCACAGTGTACAGATGTAGGATTAAAGGAATCTTTTCTATATCTCTCAACTCCCTCTCCCCTGACTCTGTAGAAGGGTCTCGACCCTGAAATGTCACCCATTCCTTCTCTCCAGAGATGCTGCCTGTCCCGCTGAGTTACTCCAGCATTTTTGTGTCTATCTTCAGTGTAAACCAGCATCTGCAGTACCTTCTAACACATGGAAACAGACCCTTCATCCCATCGAGTCCATGCCAGCCATCGATCACCCCGATACACAAGTTCTATGTTATCTCAATTTTGCACCCCTAACGTTTAGTGCAAGGTAAAGTCCGATTAAGGATCGTCCGAGGATCTCCAATGAGGTTGATGGTAGATCAGGACTGCTCTCTGGTTGGTGATAGGATGGTTCAGCTGTCTGAAACCAGCTGGGAGGAAACTGTCCCTGAATCTGGAGGTGTGCGTTTTCACACTTCTGTACCTCTTGCCTGATGGGAGAGGAAAGAAAGTCCTTGATTATTCTGGTGGCCTTGCCAAGGCAACGTAAAGTGTAGATGGAGTCAGTGAATGTTCTCTACCGTATGAACTCATCCAACTATTTCTTCTTTCACCTTCAAAATAGCTTTTATCTTTTGCTCGAGACAATTGCTTAGACATTGGATGGCTTACCACCGAAAAAAAATCAATGTTATGCAATCTATTTAATATTTTACCCAGATGAAATAGGGTTGTGATTTTTTTTGCTTGAACTCTCAAGAATTATGAAATTGGACTGGGCAATTTAGACCTCTTAAACTACTGCAAACATCTGGTGTGCATCAAATAACATCTCTATCTGCCATACCAAAATAAAATGGAGCTCAAAGTTCCAGACTTCATGGTGTAATCTTTCTGGAAACTTAACTACATCATAGTCATAGAGTGAAATAGTGTGGAATCAGGCCCTTTGGCCCAACCTACGCATACTGGACAACATGTCCCAGCTACGCGAGTCCCACCTGCCTGAGCTTGGTCCATATCCCTCCAACCTGTCCTATCCATGTAGATGCAAAGTGCTGGAGTAACTCAGCGGGTCAGGAAGCATCTCTTGAGAAAATGGATGGGTGACGTTTCATGTCGGGACCTGATTGAACACAGAGGGAAGGGAACTAGAGGTAGGAAAAGGCCAGAACAAATCTGAACCGACAACAGATGACCAAGGAAGGGTGGAGCCCACAATGGGCCCAATGTTGGCTGGGGAAGAGGTGATAATGAACGGATACAAGGATGCGGCTAGGGTGGTGGTGGGGGGGGGGGGGGTCGGGGGGGGGGGGGGGGGGAGAGGGAATGCAGGGGTTACTTGAAATAGAGAGTTTAGAATATAATTAGAAAATATCAACAAATTAGGATTAGGTAAATTCAACTAGGTTGCTGCTTTGAGGAATTGGGTAAATGCACAGACTGGATTAAATTGGAACAATGCCATTGTCTTTTGACCAGAGTAGGGGAATCAAGAACTAGTGGACATAAGTTCATGGTGAGGGGGAAATAAGAACCTGAGGGTTAACATTTTTACACAAAGGGCAATGGGTGTATGGGATGAGATGTCAGAGGAGTTGATTGAGGCAGGGATTATCATAATGCCTGGTTTAATTTTTAGTTTAGTTTAGAGATACAGTGCGGAAACAGGCCCTTCGGCCCACCGAGTCCGCACCGACCAGCGATCCCCGCACACTAACACTATCCGACACACTAGGAACAATTTACAATTTTTACCGAAGGCAAATTAACCTACAAACCTGTATCCGTTTGGAGTGTGGGAAGAAACCAGAGCACCCGTAGAAAACCCACATACAAACTCCAAACAGACAAGCACCCGTAGTCAGGATCGAACCTGGATCTCCGGCGCTATAAGGCAGCACCACCATGCCGACCTGTAACCTTTGAGACTTCAGGAGATAATCGGGCAAGTACATGGATTGGATGTGGACCAAGCACAGGCAGGTGGATGGGACATGTTCGTTGGTGTGGGCCTTAAATGTAGAATTACATGCAATGAATCAGATGGTGTGAGAGGTAAATTGTGACTGTGATGAAAGATTGTTGTAGCAAGTAAGTGTTCCGCTCAGAACTGCATGTAGATACTAAATCTTCAGCACAGGAGAGGTCCTTATATCTCTGCCTTGCCACGTAATAGAGGGTTTTTTTCAATTCCCATCTGCTGTGTAATATTCCTGTACAGCTATTATTTGGCAAGGTATTTCTTATGGTAACCTAATTATTTTTCTAAAGTGCCACAGAAAATATTACTCGCAGTTCATGCAGCAGAAATTGTGTGAGCATGGGTTATTTTGCTGGTTAGGAGGAATTATCACTCCTTGGTGATCTCCAGTGAATGCTAAGTAAGAACCGAGATAATTATACAGATTGGTACGAATACAAGGAGGCAGAGAGAATATACAGGAGCTGGAACCTTGAGCAAAATACAAGTGCTACTCGGCAGGTCAGGCAGTATCTGTGGAGGGAATGGACTTGTGACGTTTTGGGTTGGGACCCTTCTTCAGACTGATACAAATGCTCATGTAATGAACGATATGTAGAACGCACGACCCTAAGAAATTGCAGAGTGTTGTAGACCATCACACAAACCGACCTCACTTCTATTGGAGGTACACAAAAATGCTGGAGAAACTCAGCGGGTGCAGCAGCATCTATGGAGTGAAGGAGATAGGCAACATTTCGGGCCAAAACCCTTCTTCAGACTGATAGGGGGTGGGGGGGGAGGTGGGGAGAAGAAAGGAGAACGGAGGAGGTGGAGCCCGAGGGCTATGGTAGGAAGGGGAGGAGACAGCCAGGGTTAACAGAATTGTGATAAATCAATGTTCATGCCACCAGGATGCAGACTCCCCAAGCGGGCAGTCTGAGGAAGGGTTTCGGCCCGAAACGTTGCCAATCTCCTTCGCTCCATAGATGCTGCTGCACCCGCTGAGTTTCTCCAGCATTTTTGTGTACCTTCGATTTTCCAGCATCTGCAGTTCCTTCTTAAACTTCTTTCTATTGCCTCCATTTACACCTCGAGCTGCCTCGGCAGGGCCAGTCTCACTCCCTCTTCTCCCCACTCCCAGCAGGCAAGAGGTATAGATGTGTGAAAACGCACACCACTAGATTCAGGGACAAGTTCTTCCCAGCTGTTATCAGCCAACTGAACCAACTAGAGAGCGGTCCTGAGCTACTATCTACCTCATTGGAGACCCTTGGACTATCTTTGATCGGACTTTACTGAATTTTATTTTGCACTAAACGTTATTCACATTATTCCCTTTATCATGTATCTCTACACTGTAAATGGTTCGATTGTAATCATGTATTGTCTTTCTACTTACTAGTTAGCCACAACAAAAACCTTTCACTGTACCTCGGTACACGTGGCAATAAACTAAACTCAAGCTCAAACATGCTTTTATAGTAAACTAGACCAAGTGCAGACCCGTTGGGTCTGCTCCCCCAATGCAGCTGTTCCCTACCTGTAGCCCCACGGGAGACATGGTCCTCCAACTCAAGCCGTTCAGGACTCAGCAGTGCGGCTTTTTTAAAATGGCGTCTTTGAGGCGAGATGCGGGCGCCAGCAGCCGTTATGGTCACTGGCCAGCAGGAGGCGACAAAATGAGGGAGTGAGGGGGGGAGAGAAGGATTTTATTTACGACAAAATTTAAGCAGGAGTGGATACTTGGAATGAAAAGTGAAATCTCTACCGAAATGGAAAAAATCTGGGCGTTTGTGGGTCTGGTGTTGGCGTAGCAACGAATCAAAGGCTGGCACCCACAGGCTGGCAACCACAAGTCAGGCAGAAACACAGCCAGCCAGCAGCCACAGAGTTTTAATATTATATAGATAGATGGTGAAAACAATTAAATGTTAATGACCTGTACCTATAATAACGAGTTGTGTTCAAAGTTAAGTCGCCGTTTTACATATCAGGACAAACATGTGCAATTTGAAGGATAGTTGAACCATTAGTTTGTCCTCATTATGCAGTGTGAAAAGTAATGCCCCTGTCCCACTTAGGAAACCTGAACAGAAACCTCTGGAGAATTTGTGCCCCACCCAAGGTTTCCGTGCGGTTCCCTGAGGTTTTTGTCAGTCGCCCTACCTGCTTCCACTACCTGCAACCACCTGCAACCTCCGGGAACCGCACGGAAACCTTGGGTGGGGCGCAAAGTCTCCAGAGGTTTCCGTTCAGGTTTCCTAAGTGGGACAGGGGCATTAAGGTGTAGAAGTAATTGTACCCTTGAGGTTACAAAAGGTGGCGCAGCGGTAGAGTTGCTGCCTCACAGCGCCAGAGACCCAGGTTCGAACCTGACTACGGGTGCTATCTGTACGGAGTTTGTACGTACTCCCTGTGACCTGCATGGGTTTTCCCTGGGATCTCCAGCTTCTTCCCACACTCCAAAGACGTACAGGTTTGTAAGCTGATTGGCTTGAATTCAATTTACATTGAATTGTAAATTGTCCCGAGTGTGCGTTAATGTGCGGGGATCGCTGGTTGGGGCGGACTCGATGGGTCGAAGGGCGTTTCAGTGCTGTATTTCTGAACTAAATCTCGGTATAGACTATTGTCAGGCAAGGCTGCAACAATGCCCCAATACTTCTCCCAATCCTTCTTGTCACATTTCTACACTCCACCTCCAACAAGCTTCTCACCAGAGTGAAATTAATCTTCTGAAACCATTCAACATATTACTCCTATTTCAATACTGGAGAGAGTTTTGGATGTAGCCCAGTCCACCACACAGACTGGACGCACAACCACCACTGACCCCATCTACACTTCACCCTGCCTCAGAAAAGTAGCCAACGTAATCAAAGGCTTTTCCCACCCCCGTCATTCCTCCATCTCCCCGCTCCTGTCAGCCAAAAGGTAAATAAATCTTGAAGGCGCGAACCACCAGACTCAGGAACAGCTTTCCCCCCACCCCTGTTATTATGCTTCTGAACAGCCCTGCCATAAGCTCGGGTACGGTCCGATTCACCTCTACCCCAGTGTGGTCATTGGCCTTTGTCTCGTGAACTATTACGCTCCAATGCTGAGAACTATATTCTGCACTCTGTATCTTCCCCTTTTGTTCTATTTATTTGTTCTTGAGTTTGAACTGAGCGTATCTTATCTTTAGTATATCTGATCTGTTTGGATAGCGTGAAACACAAAGCTTTTCACTGTCCCTCAGTTTATGGGACAATAATAGACTGAAGGTGAAGGTCGAGACAATTTTAGCCATGGATGTAGATGATGTTGGAGTATGTGCCCTCGTGGAGATTGAGCAATAATGATCCATGACCCACGTGAATAAATAAATGAATGAATGATTGAATGAATGCATGACTGAATGAATGAACGAATGAACGAATGACCAAATGAATGAATGAATGTACGAATGAATGAATGAATGATTGAATGCATGAATGAATGAATGATTTGAATGAACGAATGAACGAATGAACGAATGAATGGACGAATGAATGAATGAATGGACGAATGAATGAATGAATGGATGAATGATTGATTGAATGAATGAATGATTGAATGAATGAATGATTGAATGAATGAATCATTGAATGAATGAATAAATGACTGGACAAATGAATGAATTTTGGCTGTTGAGTAGAGCAACTACTTGTGGATAAAAACTGCTTTTATGTCTGGCTGTGGCAGCTTTGACATTGGAGAGAGCATAGAGAATATCCAGTACATTAGAATTTATGCAATAGCGTATTGGGTGTCATGACCACCACCACTGATGCCATCATTTTAATATATAGTATTGTACTTAATATTTATAGTACAAAAATGTCAGCATGTTGCAAGAATTCCCTTTAGATAGACACAAAATGCTGGAGTAACTCAGCGGGACAGGAGGCATTACTGGATAGAACAAATGGGTGATGTTTGGGGTCGAGATCCTTCTTCAGACTGAGAGTCAGGGGAGAGGGAGACATAGAGATATGGAAGGTTAAGGTGTGAAAAGGAGACATTAAATGGGATGGAGATCTAGGGAAATGTAGAATGAATCATTGTTAGCTCGGGGAAGGTGACAACGGGGTATACAGAGATAAAATTTAATTAGGACAGGACAGACTGGTCAGTGAACGAGGATGGGGGAGGGATGGAGAATGATGGAAAGCAAGGATTACTTGAAGTTAGAGAAGTCAATACTATGTGGAAGGCTCTGAAACTACCATACAACTGAATCCCTGGTAATAATTAATTGTTGTTACTCCATTAGTGAAACTCCTTTGCTAATAATTCAAATGGTACATAATAAACGGCATTTTTGCCCTTAGCGCTTTGCCCCATGAGATGCTGTTTAGCTGAGTAAACAGTTATGAAGGAAATTCATAAAGGCTATTCGAACAGTCTCTCAAATCATACCCTGCTAACAACCAACACTGATTATTCTGTTCACACTTTTCAGCAGTCCATGTATACTGTAATTCACACTATTTATGCATTATTTTCAATTTACTTAAAGACCATGGGGAGTTAAATAACCTCTGATAAAGGACACAATTATGAAATTTCTGCCTGAAGTCCCAGGCTAATCAATATAACTAGAACTTGGAGAATATGCAATGTTCAGGTTACTTGTTTCCATCCTAAAAATTAATAAATAGCAGGATGTACAATGTCTATCTTTTTTTGCTGAAGTTAGCTGGCAATGAAACAAACGTACATGGTTACTTGGTAACATCAGCTCTGACCTTCCTTCCATCGAGGGGATCTATCGCAGTCGCTGCTTCAAAAAGGCTGGCAGTATCATCAAAGACCCACACCATCCTGGCCACACACTCATCTCCCTGCTACCTTCCTGTAGAAGGTACAGGAGCCTGAAGACTGCAACGACCAGGTTCAGGAATAGCTACTTCCCCACAGCCATCAGGCTACCTGGCTCGGACAAAACTCTGAACATTAACAACCCATTATCTGTCATTTGCACTTTATCAATTTATTTATTCATGTGTGTATATATTTATATTATGGTATATGGACACATTGATCTGTTTTGTAGTAAATGCCTACTATGTTCTGTTGTGCTGAAGCAAAGCAAGAATTTCATTGTCCTATCAGGGACACATGACAATAAACTCACTTGAACTTGGTATCATTTTTATTGAGTTTGATAAAGTTTGATATTTTAAGGGTCTGTCCCACCTTCACAACCTGATTCACGACCTCTGCCGAGTTTCCCCTTGACTCGTACTCGCAGCATGGTTGTCACGAGGTCGTAGGAGGTCGTAGGTAGGTCATAGCAGGCCGTGATGCTAGTCGTAGGTACTCGTGGCATCAAGTAGGTCGGGGCGTTTTTTCAACATGATGAAAAATGTCCAAGAGTAAAAAAGGTCGTGAATTAGGTCGTGAAAGTGGGACTGGCCCTTAAAGCTTTAGTTCCCCCAGAACCATTTTGCAATCAATTAAGTTGCCACTGGTTTAGAACCACACAAAGCCCAAGGCAAGGATTACAGACGTTCTTTCCTAAAACATATTGTTGGTATTATTTATTACTGCCATGTGCATCAAGATACGGTGGAAAGACTTTGTTTACCGTGCTATCCAGGCAAATCATATCACACACGAGTAAATGATGCTAGGCAGAGGGTGTAGAATATAAGACTGGTCCGGGGTCACATCACATCACTCCTGCCCCGAAGCTTTGACCCCCACCAGTTTGCGTATAGAGCAAACAGATCCACAGAGGACGCTGTAGCCACAGCCCTCCATGCTGCACTGTCCC
This sequence comes from Leucoraja erinaceus, assembly GCF_028641065.1. Taxonomy (NCBI): domain Eukaryota; kingdom Metazoa; phylum Chordata; class Chondrichthyes; order Rajiformes; family Rajidae; genus Leucoraja; species Leucoraja erinaceus. Next base: position 8,321,949 of record NC_073388.1, read on the forward strand.
ACCTGGAGCAGCGGGGGAGCTATGTGCGGATGCTCTTTGTGGACTACAGCTCTGCTTTTAACACCATCCTTCCCCACAAACTGGTGGACAAACTGGGGGGACCTGGGACTTCCACACTCCACCTGCATGTGGATAAATAGCTTCCTGTCGGGTCGCAGCCAGAGAGTCAGAGTGGGCCATCATACATCCATGGCCCTCAGCCTCAGTACCGGCTCTCCACAGGGCTGCGTGCTAAGCCCCCTGCTCTACACCATCTACACACATGACTGCACCCCCGCCCACCACAGTAACACCATTGTCAAATTTGCGGATGACACCACGGTGGTGGGGCTCATCTCTGGGGGGGGATGAGTACGCCTACAGGGATGAGGTGGAGCAGCTGACAGTGTGGTGTGGAGAGAATAAGTTGCTCCTCAACACCTCAAAGACCAAGGAGCTCATAATAGACTACAGGAAGAAGAAAACGGACATTACACCATTAATCATCAGAGGGGACTGTGTGGAGAGGGTGGCGGATTTCCGCTTCCTGGGAATCCACATTGAGGAGGACCTGACGTGGAGCGTGAACACCACTGCGCTGCTGAAAAAGGTCCAGCAGAGACTGCGCTTCCTGAGGGTGCTCAGGAAGAACAACATCACTCAGAGGCTGCTGCTGTCCTTTTATCGGTGCTCCATAGAGAGCATCCCAACATACTGTGTATGCGTGTGGTACACCAGCTGCACAGCGGCTAAGGGGAAAGCGCTCCAGAGGGCTATTGACAACGCCCAGAAGATTGTCGGCTGCCCTCTCCTCACCTTGGAGGACCTACACAGTTCCCACTGTCTCAAGAAATCCCAGAACATTATAAAGGACTTTTCCCACCCCGGACACTCCCTGTTTGAACTGTTGCCGTCAGGCAGATGGTACAGATCAATGAGGACAAGGACAAACAGACTCAAAAACAGTTTTTATCCCACAGCAATAACTAAACTTAATATAGCCACCAAATGAGCGCAGGTGCGCGACATACCAAAGGGATTGTGCAATCAACAGCAGAATGTATGGTTGTGTGTTTATGCTTGTTTTTTTCATGTTATTTATTTTAGTTGTTTATTTCAGATATTTCTCTTCTACGTATCGTTAGCTTTTAGATAATGTGTGAATGGTGCACTGACTGGTTGGCATTTTTAATTTTGTTGTACATGTTTACATGTTATAATGACAATAAAGAACCTATTCCTATTCTATAAGGTTACAGATACAGAGACAGTGCAGATAAAACATAAGGGCCAGAGTCACAATGTGGTAGAGAGAGAGAGATGTGGAATTCATCCTTGGTCCCCAACAACTCTCCGTTGAGAGGTCCTCCATAACTCTCACCAACTTCTACAGATGCGCCGTAGAAAGCATTTTGGCGGGATGCTTGGTTTGGGTACAGCCAGGGCCGGATTAAGACCCATAGAGGCCCTAAGCACTTAAAAGATTTTGGTGCCCCATATATATGCAATTTCAAATATAAACAATAATAAACCATAAAATAATTTTTTATTTTTCAAAATGAAACAAATCTACCAGTAAGATGGAAAATAATGTTCATTTTTGTATACTTCCACTTTATTTATATTTGAAAGGTTTTCTCCTACTTTTTTTAATTGCAGTCTTTGATCAGGTCCTCAAAATTAATCTTACGTAACACATCTGCTTCTATACTTAATATTATTTTAGCAAGTTTAAGGTGATTTCTTTTGTGCCGTAAACCATTCACCATTTCTGTGGTGCCATTGATGCCCTAAGCACGTGCTTATTTTGCTTAATGGTTAATCCAGCCCTGGGTATAGCTCCATCCAAGACCGCAAGGAATTGTAGAGAGTTGTAGCCTCGACCATCACACAAACCAACCTCCCTTCCACTGCCACCATTTGCACTTGACACTGCCTCGGCAAGGCCATCCGCAAAATCATGGACGATTCTCTCCCCTGTCACTCCCTCTCCTCCCATCTCCCATCAGGGCAGAGGTATAGAAGTGTGAAAATGCACATCTCCAGATTCAGGGACATTATCATCCCAGCTGTTATCAGGCAACTGAACCATCCCACCAACAACTAGAGAGCAGTCCTGAGCTACAGTGCTATCTACCTCATTGGACACCCTCAGACTTTCTTTAATCTGACTTTACTGGACATTATCTTTCACCAAGCCTTATTCCCTTTATCACTATGGATGATTTGACTGTAACCATGTATTGGTCTTTCCGATGACTGGTTAGCACGCAACAATAGCATTTCACTGTACCTCAGTACACGTAACAATAAACTAAACTGAACTAATCTATGTGGTGGGTTGAAAGATGTGGAAATTATCCTTGCGGACAGATATGAGAGTTTTACTCAAAAGGATGATAACAGCAGGGGAAGGGGGGTGAGGGGGAGGCGGGGGGAGAAGATCTTCTTGAATCTGGCGGTGCGTACTTGCAAACATGTTTGTCTCACTGAATGGAGAGAGAAGAAGAGAGAGTGACTGTTAGAATGTTTGCAGTAGTCTATTGGGTGTCATGTCCACCGTCACTGATGCCACCATTTTGATATATAGTTTAATTAATTGGCTGGGTTTAAGTTCCCCATTTACTGTGGTAAATCGTGAATTCAGACTGTTCACTACTCGGCAGGCATGACTGTGACTGCCTTGGAGCAAGTACCAAGATGGCATTGAACCCAGGCCACTCTTTGCGTGCTGGCCCCAGGACTTGCTACCGTGCATTACAGTCGCTCCACTCTTTTAAATCTTTATGTCAACAGCAGCATTTACCTTCAAACTATCGTTAATCAGACTCTACTAGACATTATCTCGCACTAACGGCTATACCCTTGATCCAATGTCTGTACACTGTGGACGGCTCGATTACTTTATAGTTTTAGAGATGCCCGCCGTGTCCGCTCCAACCAACAATACCCGTATACTAGCACTATCCCACACACAAGTTGGGCTATCATGCGGCTCTAGATTGTAATCATGTGTCGTCTGAAGAAGGTTCTTGACCTGAAACGCCACCCATTCCTTCTCTCCAGAAATGCTGCCTGTCCTCTGAGTTTCTCCAGCATTCTGTGTTTATCATCTTTCTGCTGACTGGTTAAGGTGACATTAAACTAAACTAAAGGATAAGTCCTTGGAATAAAACTTGGATCAAGAAGGCCAGGATCCTATTGTGGCGCTCTACATCGGAACTAATGAAGGAGGTAGAACAAAGGAGGCTGTACTGCAGAGGGAGGAATTAGAATCAAAATTAATAAGCAAAACTATCTGGAGATTATCCTGCAAGCTGTACATCATTCAGAGTTGTAGGTATATCCCTGGTCCTTCATCATCCCAGGGTCCAAATCCTGGAGCCCTCTACTCCATAGCAATGTTGGGAAACCTACACCACAAGGAGTGTAGCAGTTTATAAGTTTGAGGAACAGATTTGGGCCATTCGGCCCATCAAGTCTACTCTGTCATTCAATCATGCCTGATCTCTCTTTCCTTCTCAACTGCATACTCCTGCCTTCTCCCTATAGCCCCTGACATCCGTACTAATCAAGGATCTGTCAATCTTTACCTTAAAAACCCATTCACGACCTCCACAGCTGTCTGTAGCAATGAATATCCCAGATTCACCACCCTCTGACGAAATAAATTCCTCCTCATCTCCTTTCTAAAGGTACGTCCTTTTATTCAGAGGCTGTAGCCTCTGGTCCTTGACTCTCCCACTAGTGAAAACATGCTCTCCACATTGACTCCACATTTACTCTATCCAGGCCTTGCACTATTTTGTAACTATGAGGTCCTCCCTCATCCTTCCCGTAGCTCCTTCTCGTGACTATTAACAATGTTGGTGATAAACACGGCTCTTCCATGAGATTCCAATTTCAGGATGAACCCCTGAGGTTTGTAGATATATCCCTGGCCCTTCATCATCTCAGGGGTCCAAATCCTGGAGTCCTCTACTCTATTGAAACATATAAGATTGTTAAGGGCTTGGACACGCTAGAGGCAGGAAACATGTTCCCAATGTTGAGGGAGTCCAGAACCAGGGTCCACAGTTTAAGAATAAGGAGTAAGCCATTTAGAACGGAGATGAGGAAACACTTTTTCTCACAGAGAGTGGTGAGTCTGTGGAATTCTCTGCCTCAGAGGCAAGTTTTTCCATGGATGTTTTCAAGAGAGAGCTAGATCTCCATGGTGAAAATTATCCCAGTGATCTAGATCAACATCAGCTACAAACCCATCCCTCTTTGTGAAGCAAGGAACTGCAGATGCTGGTTCAAACCGAAGATAGACACAAAATGCTGGAGTAACTCAACGGGACAGGCAGCATCTCTGGTGAGAAGGAATGGGTGACGTTTCGGCCGAGAACCTTCTTCAGCCCCTTCTACTCTCTGTCACTGGTTATTGGTCTAGTGACTATTAAAAAGTAGATACATCTTATAAAATAAATTAGAGGTATCATTGAATAGATTAAAGTCTTCAGGTCATTTTTCCTGCTTCAATTTCATGAACGCAATTTCATACCAAATCTTCTAGTGCAAGGCCTAAACTGCAGAATAACATTAATATTATCTCGTTCCAGGTATTGTTTTTTTCCCTCATTTAAATTCTACTATATACCAGCTGAACGAAAATGTATTAAAATATAATGCGTCTATTTCAGTGACTTCAAGCCTTGCACAGAAGAAGGGTCCCTTCCCTTCAGTGGAATACATCATGCAAATGAGAAATTCGAGAATACATTTGTTTTACAACTGTTCACAAGAACAGGCACTTATAAAATATGTTTAACACAATGGTGTGGCATGTTGAATCTTAAAGGCAGCTCGCAAAAGAGTTGCTTCATACTTATTCACACAAGGTGAAGCATATCAATGAATAACGTTCTTATTATTCTTCAAGAGCAAACCTTTTTCCGCAAGTCTAGTACCTATGTATCACCATGTTGCATGCTATGTTGTACTATTCTATCAGATAGACACCAATAGCTGGAGTCACTCAGCGGGTCGGGCAGCATCTCTGGAGAGAAGGAATGTTTGCCTTTTTAGGGTCGAGACCCTTCTTCAGACTGAGAGTCGGGGGAAAGGGAAACGAGAGATTTAGACGGTGAAGTGGAGAGATATAGAACAATGAATGAAAGACAACGCAGCTGTATGAATATTGATTTTTCTAACTTCAAGTAACCCTTCTCTCTTCATCGCTCCCTTCTGCAACCCCCCACCCTCACCCCCACCCTAGTCATTGTACTAGTTTCATTGTTGTCCTGTTGAGTTTCATTGTCTGTAAACTCATTATCACCCAAGCCCACAGTTAACAATGGACCGATCCTTGATCATTGTATCATTTTTGCATGTCTTTCATTCATTTTTTCTATATCTCTCTACATCACCATCAACATCGCTTTCTTCCCTTTCCCCTGACTCTCAGTGTGAAGAAGGGTCGGGACCCGAAACGTCACCTCTTCCTTTTCTCTAGAGATGCTATGTGACCCACTGAGTTACTCCAGCTTTTTGTGTCTACCTTGGGTGTAAACCAGCATCTGCAGTTCCTTTCGACACATGTTCCATGACTATCATTGACTCTGCAGGATATTCACATGCAAATGCTTCTCACATCAAAGGGATGTGGCATTGTTGAACAGAATGCATTCTAACTGTAATGTTTTGCTTGAGGTAATTTAAAGGCCAAAAATCTGCTTATCTGAGAATTCCACAGACTCAACACTCCGTGACAAAAAGTGTTACCTCGTCTCCGTTCTAAATGGCTTACCCCTTATTCTTAAACTGTGGCCCCTGGTTCTGGACTCCGCCAACATCGGGAACATGTTTCCTGCCTCTAGCGTGTCCAATCCCCTTCAAATTCTGGCATATTTTGTAACAAGGTGTACTTGAATGCTAAATAGACAGACCTTCCCATCTGAAACTGAGGCTTAGAGAGAGAGTTAGCTTGGATTACTCAATTTGATTTTTTAGATTATCAAAGCCATTGGATAAACAGGCCGTTAGATGAGAACATTGTGATCATAAAATATGCTGATTTGTTTTTATACGTAGCCATTTACAATGGTATTGAAATAAGCTTCTCAAAGTAAAATTAGTTTATTATCATTTCAAAGAGACAAGAAATGTTAATGTCGACTGCCCCTGATTTGGTTATCCTAGTTTAGTGCAGCTCTTATAGGCTCTAGTGACTTCGATATGCCTCTCCATTTATTGCCAATCTGACATTGAATATCACAGGAAGCTGCCATTCTCAATTCTGACCAGTTTAGCTCTTCCATCCAGCTAATTCTATGGATGGCACTGGGGCGCAGTGGTAGAGTTGCTGCCTTACAGCGCCAGCGGCCCGGGGTCTATCCCGATTACGGCTGCTGCCTGTATGGAGTTAGCACGTTCTCCCCATGACCTGCGTGGGTTTTCTCCGGGTGCTCCGATGTATAAATACACTCCAAAGACTTGCAGGTTTGTGGGTTATTGGCTTTGGTTAATTTATCCCTAGTGTGTGTAGGGTAGTGTCAGTGTGTGCGGGGATCGCTGGTCAGCGTGGACTCGGTGGGCCGAAGGGCCTGTTGCTGCTCTGTACCTCTAAACTAAACTTTAAAAAATGCAAACCGCAAATATGCCTGTGTTATCTCACCTTCCATTCTTTAAATATCTTAATGAACAACACGTACCAACGTTTCCAGCAGGAATAATGTGTTTTGTTTTATTTTTTCAATGAATATACCATCTGAACCATGATGGTGTTACCGTAAGCTCAACAGAAGGTTCTTTAATGCTTTATTGGTAAATTTAGTAAAATCTTAATTGTCATCTTCTAATTGTGTAGATCAAAGTCCACTTACAATTCTTTCACCTCTCCCTTGCTTTTTTGTTTTTGTTTTGTTTATTTTATTAGAAGTTAATACAGTACAAAACAGTACAGTGGAACCTAATTTTAGGTGCCAACTATGTCATACCGTAATCCATTCTATGTACAACCTCTGGTTTTATGTTATGAAAAGGAAGTAAGCAAGACAAGAAAAAGAAAACAATAGAAAGAGGAAAAAGTGGAAAAATAGATGGTAGAGAGTAGAAAAACGTGAAGTGTGTATATGAAAAATAAAAAAGAAAAAGAAAAAGTGGAAAGTAGAAATAGAAGAGAAAGCCCCTTAAAAGAGAATTTTTCAAATCTGTATTCGGAGATGTAGATCTATCCACGTCATGAACTGAAATCAGCAATCTTTACGGTACCGCTGCATCACATGATTCCAAAAAGTCTCCCTTGCTTTAAGAATCTCCTTAAAGTTATTTATTTGAGCGTGCGTTTGGTCACGTGTCCTCGCTTCTCAACCTGTGGCCCTTGTCTGCAATTGTCATTACGTAGTAGTACCTTTTGCTTTCTACTGTGCAATTTAAATTTGTTGTAGATAAGTCTTAATACATATTATGGATATACCAGGTGAATTAAAATAAGTTCACAAATTGTGCTCCATCGTCTACTGTTCCACCAACACGTAGAAACATAGAAAACAGGTGCAGTAGAAGTCCATTTGGGCCTTCGAGCCAGCACCGCCATTCAATGAGATCATGGCTGATCATTCAAAAATCTGTACCCCGTTCCTGCTCTCTCCCCATATCCCTTGATTCCTTTAGTCCTAAGAGCTCTAACTCTCTCTTGAATACATAATGGACAGAGGACCTTTAACATGTGAAGTTGCATGTTAATAGACTACAGAACAGGAACAGACCTTTTGGCCCATAATGTCCGTGCTGAACTCAAAGCCAAGTTTAAGAATCTGTCCTGCCTGCGTGCTATCCATATCCCTCCATTCCCTACATATCCATGTGCCAATCCAAGATCCCCTTGAATACCACTATCGTATCGTACCTGCCCACTTTTGGCCCAAATCCCTTAAAACCGTTCTTGTCCATGTACCTGTCCAAATAGACAATAGACAATAAACAATAGACAATAGGTGCAGGAGTAACCCATTCGACCCTTCGAGCCGGCACCGCCATTCAATGTGATCATGGCTGATCATCCCCAATCAGTACCCCGTTCCTGCCTTCTCCCCACGTCCCCTGACTCTGCTATCTTTAAGAGCCCTATCTAGCTCTCTCTTGAAAGTATCCAGAGAACCGGCCTCCACCGCCCTCTGAGGCAGAGAATTCCACAGACTCACAACTCTCTGTGTGAAGAAGTGTTTCCTTGTCTCCGTTCTAAATGGCTTACCCCTTATTCTTAAATGTCTTCGAAAATGTTGTTCCATGCACCCACCACCCTCCGTGTCCTGGAAGAAGGGTCTCGACCCGAAACGTCACCCATTCCGTTGCTCCAGAGACGCTGCCTGTCCCGCTGAGTTGCTCCAGCTTGGTGTTTATCTTCAAAATAATATGGATAGCGTGTAGTTTGGAATGTGGCCCAAAAGAAATGACATTTCTTAAGGTGATGCTGACAGAAACTGACGAGGATTTTCTCTTTCCAGTCTGTTCGCAGTACTCCAAAGGAGTTTACGCCATTTTCGGCTTCTACGACAAGAGATCTGTGAACACGCTAACATCGTTCTGCGGCGCCCTGCACACTTCCTTCATCACGCCAAGCTTCCCCACGGAAGGCGAAGTCCAGTTCGTCATTCAGCTGCGGCCACCACTGCACGGAGCGCTCTTGAGCCTTCTAACGCACTACAAGTGGGAGAGATTTGTCTATCTGTACGACACAGACCGAGGTGAGGCGATGAAAAGCACTTTCAGTCCGATAAGCTGCTCCTGCATGCCTCCTTAGTCTGTGAATTGCTGAGAGGTTTACGTGTGTTTTAAGTCTCAGTATCCAGGTTTATTATCTACTGTGGATGAAGTAATTCATGAAATATTCATAATTCCTGTTTGCAAAATCATGAATCCCATGTTTCATTTTGTTGATAAGGGATTTGAAAATCCGATTTTCATGAAAAGTAGAATTATGGAAAAAAAAAATAATGCTAAGTCCAAAGGTAATAAGGCTTCACTGCACTACAGTGAAGTTTTTAAATTTGTTTTTCATTGACTTGGGATATCTTGTTGAGGAATATATGATCACAATATACAGAGTGGTTACAATTGGATTGTGTGCTGAAGGAGAAAATTGTATAAGTTTGAAGTTCTGTGCAGTGTTATAGAATCGGTCCCAACTCGAGATGCAGTCACTAGGGTGGTCAACTGTCCAGTATTAGCCGGGACATCCCGTATTTTGGGCTAAATTGGTTTGTCCCGTACGGGACCGCCCTTGTCCCGTATTTGACTGCTATTACTCGGGTCGATTGGACTGTCGGGTCGGATTTCTGCGCCTGGCCCCGCTTCACCCGTCCCGACGTAGTGCATCCCATGGAGTGCAGCAGCAGCAGCAGCGACTCGCCCGTGACCCCGTCGGTCGGCAGCCCGGCCAGCTGTCCCACCTTCAGACCTTCGCTTACCGCCGACACCACCGCCCCTCCTTCCCATGGCCGATCATCGGTTTATGAGTTGGATGGGGCGCCGGACTTTGCTCGCGCGGCCCCTGGGCCAAAACTCCTCAGCTGGCCCACCGGCTGGGCTTTGGGTGCTGTCTAGCACCCGGGTCAACTCATCATTCACCCAGCCACGGCCGAGTCGGTCAACGAATTGCCGTCGGGAATTTGTGCCTTCTTTTGACTCTTTGTCCCTTATATGAAGTCTGTACGTTCTCCCCGTGATCAGCGTGGGTTTTCTCCGAGATCTTCAGCTTCCTCCCACACACCAAAGACGTACAGATTTGTAGGTTAATTGGCTTGATAAAAATGTAAGATTGTCCAAGTTGGCGATATGCACTGCCCTGCCGACTACAAAATTCAGAAGGTTCAGAAGGTTGGGAGTGAGAAGTTGGCAACCCTATCAGTCACTAACCTACAAGTTGCATAGATTTGCACATTGTGCCAGCTACATACGTACATAGGACTTGTACATAGACTTATAATGGATACAATGTTTCCACAAGATACCCTTCTGGAGCTAACTTAGAAACTAGGAACTGCAGATATTGGTTTATACCAAAGACAGACACAAAATACTGGAGTAACTCAGTGGGTCAGGCAGCATCTCTGGTGGAAAAGGTTGGGTGACGTTTCAGTCCCCCGACTCAAAACATCACCCATCCCTTTTCTCCAGGGATGCTGCCTGACCCGCTGAGTTATCTTCTGGTGTTAACCTTGCACACTGATAATAGCGTTAAACTGTCAACTGAATATTGCGTTCCAGGTACCACAGAGGAAATGTTTTTAAATCGGATATAGTGAAATGTGGATGTAAAAGATGAGATGGACATTATTTATGATAGAAACATAGAAAAATAGAAAATAGGTGCAGCAGTAGGCCATTCGGCCCTTCGAGCCTGCACCGCCATTCAATATGATCATGCTGATCATCCAACTCAGTATCCTGTACCTGCCTTCTCTCCATACCCCCTGATCCCTTTAGCCACAAGGGCCACATCTAACTACCTCTTAAATATAGCCAATGAACTTGCCTCAACTACCTTCTGTGGCAGAGAATTCCACAGATTCACCACTCTCTGTGTGAAAAATGTTTTTCTCATCTCGGTCTTAAAAGATTTCCCCCTTATCCTTAAACTGCGACCCCTTGTTCTGGACTTCCCCAATATCGGGAACAATCTTCCTGCATCTAGCCTGTCCAACCCCTTAAGAATTTTGTACGTTTCTATAAGATCCCCCCTCAATCTTCTAAATTCTAGCGAGTACAAGCCGAGTCTATCCAGTCTTTCTTCATATGAAAGTCCTGACATCCCAGGAATCAGTCTGGTGAACCTTCTCTGTCCTCCCTCTATGGCAAGAGTACAAGGATTTTTCTAAAAAGAGGCATTATGTGGCAATAATCATCCATATAGAAATGCCTGTCATAGGAAGGAACTGCAGATGCTGGTTTACATTGAATATAGACGCAAAAAGCTGGAGTAACTCGGCGAGTCAGGCAGCATCTCCGGAGAAAAGTAGTAGGTGACATTCCGGGTCTGCAGAAGGATTTCGACCTGAAACGTCACCTATTCATTTTCTGCAGAGATGCTGCCTAACCCGCTGTGTTACTCCAGCATTTTGTGTCTTTAAGTGGAGTAACAGGATAAAAGTTCTACATTTTCCTTGAACTTCATCCCATTTGATCTCTGGTTTTCTCACCTTACTCTTCCATACCTCTGTCTCCCTCTCCCCTGACTCTCAATCTGAAGATAGGCCTCGACCCAAAACGAAGCCCATTCCTTCGATCCAGAGATGCTGCCTGGATCGCTGAGTTACTCCAGCATTTTGTGTCTATCTAAAGGGTTGTGTCTATCTGTGTAAAGGGTTAGTTGGATTAGCATTTGCTGCTCAGTGTGTGCTGGAAGAGAAGAGAGGCAGTCATGAGTGTGTTACTGTGATCTAGTCTTTGAGCTTCTAATGACATTGTTCAGCAGTCCTGGGAATAAGTGGCATCTTGGTCCAGGTGCACAACCCACAATGCACAAACATTCAGAAATCTGTGTCTCCTGCCTTTCAGTTTATTAGAGCTCGGAGCTCAAATGTATAAATAAATGCTGTTACCTCAGCTGCCTGGTTTTTCACCGGAATTGTGGTGTGGAGCACCAAATTGACTTTAAAATACTTTATTTTATAGCAAACATGGACACAAAATGTTGGAGTAACACAGCGGGACAGGCAGCATCTCTGGATAGAAGGAATGGGTTTCGTTTCCGATCGAGATCCTTCTTCAGACTGAGAGTCAGGGGAGAGGGAGACACAGAGATAAGGAAGTGTAAGGTGTGAAAACGAGATATCAAAGGGGATGGAGAGCAAGGAAAATGGAGAATAGATCATTGTTAGCTTGGATAAGGTGACAACGAAGCATGCAGAGATAAACTTTAATCAGGGGGACAGTCAGACTGGTGGGAGAACCAGGAAGTGGGAGGGATGGCGAGAGAGGGAAAGCAAGGGTTACTTGAAGTTAGAGAAGTCAATATTCATACCGCTGGGATGTAAGCTGCCCAAGCGAAATATGAGGTCTGTTCCTCCAATTTGCACGTGGCCTCACTATGACAGTGGAGGAGTCCCAGCAAAGAAAGGTCAGTGTTGGAACGGTAGGCTGAGTTAAAGTATTTAGCATCTTAGGTACAGTGAAAAGCTTTTGTTGCGTGCTATCCAGTCAGCAGAAAGACAATACATGATTACAGTCGAGCCATTTACAGTGTATAAATACATGATAATGGAATAGATTTTTGTGTAAGGTAAAACCAGCAAAGTTAGATCAAAGATTATCCAAGGGTCACCAAAGAGGTAGATAGATTCAGATTCAGATTCAATTTTAATTGTCATTGTCAGTGTACAGTACAGAGACAACGAAATGCATTTGGCATCTCCCTGGAAGAGCGACATAGCAAATGATTTGAATAAATAATAATAAGTGTCCGGGGGGGGTGGTGATTGTCAGTCACCGAGGTACGTTGTTGAGTAGAGTGACAGCCGCCGGGAAGAAGCTGTTCCTCGACCTGCTGGTTCGGCAACGGAGAGACCTGTAGCGCCTCCCGGATGGTAAGAGGGTAAACAGTCCATGGTTGGGGTGAGAGCAGTCCTTGGCGATGCTGAGCGCCCTCCGCAGACAACGCTTGCTTTGGACAGACTCAATGGAGGGGAGCGAGGAACCGGTGATGCGTTGGGCAATTTTCACCACCATCTGCAATGCCTTCCGGTCGGAGACAGAGCAGTTGCCATACCATACTGTGATGCAGTTGGTAAGGATGCTCTCGATGGTGCAGCGGTAGAAGTTCACCAGGATCTGAGGATACAGATGGACCTTCTTCAGTCTCCTCAGGAAGAAGAGACGCTGGTGAGCCTTCTTGATCAGAGTAGAGGTATTGTGGGTCCAAGAGAGGTCATCGGAGATGTTGACTCCCAGGAACCTGAAGCTAGAAACACGTTCCACCTCCGTCCCGTTAATGTGGATGGGGGTGTGCGTGCTGCCTCTGGACGCACACCCCCACACTTAGCTGCTCCTAGGTAGAAACAGATAAATACTTGTATTCATTTGGCATCTTTTTAAGTGTTAGAAAACTTATAAACACTTCACATTTAATCAATTCCTGACGTCCAGGATAGTTCTATGCAGTCTGAAGAAGGGTCTCGACCCGAAACGTACCACATTCCTTCTCTCCAGAGATGCTGCCTGTCCCGCTGAGTTACTCCAGCGCTTTGTGTCCATGTAAGTGTTATACGAGCTCACTGATCAAATAGAAATAATGCGATCATGTTGATATTATAGTCATACAGCAGGGAAACAGGCCCTTCGGCCCAACTTGCCGACATACTGTACATTTGGTCCCTCTAAACATGTCCTATCCATAAACCTGTCTAACTATTTCTTAAACATTGGGATAATCCATAAGCCTCAAGTACCTCCTCTGGCAGCTCGTTCCATACACCCACCACCCCTTGTGTGAAACAATTACCCCTTTTTCTTGCGTATGGCGTGCACAGCCTAAAGGACAACTTGTTCTATTTGATCTTGGTTGATTGTGCACACCAGGTTGATTGCATTCATCGAAACAGGGCGGACCACGTGAAGGTTGCAATCTCCCACCCCCAAATTACCCCTCAAGTAGAACCAAGGAATTGCAGGCGCTGGTTAATTCACAAAAGGACACAAAGTGCTGGAGTAACTCAGCAGTGCAGGCAGCATCTCTGGAGAACATGAATAGTTGACACTTCAGGTCGGGACCAGGCCTGGACAGAGTGGGTGTGGAGAGGATGTTTCCACAAGTGGGAGAGTCTAGGACCAGACGGCACAGCCTCAAAATAAAATGAACTTCCTTTAGGAAGGAGATAAGGAGGAAATATCTTTAGTCAGACGGTGGTGAATCTATGGAACTCATTGCCAAGGAAGGCTGTGGAGACCTAGTCAATGGATATTTTTAAGGCTGAAATGGGTAATTCTTGATCTGTTCTGGTGCCAGTGGTTACGGGGAGAAGGCAGGAGAAGGGGTTGAGAGGGAAAGATAGATCAGCCATGATTGAATGGCGGAGTAGACTTGATGGGGCCGGATGGCCTAATTCTGCTCCGATCACTTAGGAATTGTTAAAATTGTACAAGGCATTGGTGAGACCAAATCTGGAGTATGGTGTACAATTTTGGTTGCCCAATTATAGGAAGGATGTCAACAAAATAGAGAGAGTACAGAGGAGATTTACTAGAATGTTGCCTGGGTTTCAACAACTAAGTTACAGAGAAAGGTTGAATAAGTTAGGTCTTTATTCTCTGGAGCGCAGAAGGTTAAGGGGGGACCTGATAGAGGTTTTTAAAATGATGAGAGGGATAGAGTTGATGTGGACAAGCTTTTCCCTTTGAGAATAGGGAAGATTCAAACAAGAGGACATGACTTCAGAATTAAGGGACAGAAGTTTAGGGGTAATATGAGGGGGAACTTCTTTACTCAGAGAGTGGTAGCTGTGTGGAATGAGCTTCCAGTGGAAGTGGTGGAGGCAGGTTCATTGGTATCATTTAAAAATAAATTGGATAGGCATATGGATGAGAAGGGAATGGAGGGTTATGGTATGAGTGCAGGCAGGTGGGACTAAGGGAAAAAAAGTTGTTCGGCACGGACTTGTAGGGCCGAGATGGCCTGTTTCCGTGCTGTAATTGTTATATGGTTATATGGAATTATGGACCCTTCAAAAATAAGTACAGGCCTGAGGCTACCTTCCTCCACACTATCAACAACCTGGCCAATCTTCGTGCCATCCACGAATGTACCCATCTTGCCTCCCACATCCACATCAATGGATATTGGGAGGCAATCTACACTATGAAGCTTCGAAGGATGAGAGGGTATCTCATTGAAACATATAAGATTGTTAAGGGCTTGGACATGTTAGAGGCAGGAAACATGTTCCCAATGTTGGGGGAGTCCAATACCAGGGACCACAGTTTAAGAATAAGGAGTAAGCCATTTAGAACAGAGACGAGGAAACACTTTTTCTCATAGAGAGTGGTGAGTCTGTGGAATTCTCTGCCTCAGAATGCGGTGGAGGCCGGTTTTCTGGATACTTTCAAGAGAGAGCTAGATAGGGCTCTTAAAAATAGCGGAGTCGGGGGATGTGGGGAGAAGGCAGGAACGGGGTACTGATTGGGGATGATCAGCCATGGTCACATTGAATGGTGGTGCTGGCTCGAAGGGCCAAATGGCCTACTCCTGCATCTATTGTCTATTGTCTATCAATGTTATCTGTGACTATAACAATCAGCCATGGCCCCAGCATCTCTCCCTATGGGACGCCACCAGTCACAGATTAAGGAATTAAGACTTTGTAAGAAAGAACTGCAGATGCTGGTATAAATCGAAGCTAGATACAAAACGCTGGAGTAACTCAGCAGGTGAGGCAGCATCTCTGGAGAGAAGGAACGGGTGATGCTTCGGGTCGAGACCCTTCTGAAGACCAGTCTGAAGAAGGGTCTCCACCCGAAACGTCACCCATTCCTTCTCTCCAAAGATGCTGCCTCAGCCACTGAGTTACTCCAGCATTTTGTGTCTACCAAGAGATTAAGACTGTTCGTATCAAATGCTTATATAAACAACTCGTACACAAGACTCACAGGGAATATAATGAACTTGAAAGAAATGTTGTAGAACATTGCACAAGGTAATTTATGGATGTATCAAGAATTTATTTGTAAATAACAACCTGGTAACAATTTGTGCATGCTTGTTAAAATATAAGATTATGTACAACAGTGTGATTTTTCTGCATTAGGAACCAGTCGTAAGAAGAAAATAATATATTTATATTGGTTACACCATTTATTTAAGGTTTGCATACATCTTTTCCCAGACACATGGTGGAAAAGTGTGAATGCAATGTTTACCTGAGGTATTAGCATTGGCTGCAGTATACTGGTTCATCCCGAACAGCTCTATAACAGAGGATTATATGATTTACGGGCTGTTGCCTGAGACACATTCAGAGACAACTTGCCCACACCCACCAACATGTCCCACCTATACTAGTCCCACCAGCCTGCGTTTTGTCTATATCCCTCTAACCTGTCCTAATCAGGCTATTAACTTGGCTGGGACAAAACTCTGAACATTAATAGCCCATTATCTGTTTATTTGCACTTTATCAGTTTATTTATTCATGTGTGTATTTACGTATATTACGGTATATGGACACACAGATCTGTTCTGTAGTCAATGCCTACTATGTTCTGTTGTGCTGAAGCAAAGCAAGAGATTCATTGGCCTATCAGGGACGCATGACAATAAACTCTCTTGAATCTTGAATCTAATTGCCTAAATGTTTCTTAATTGCTGCCTCCAACTACCTCCTCCGGCAGTTTGTTCCATACACCCACCACACTTGGTGCGAAAAAGTTACCCCTCAGATTCCCATTAAATCTTTCCCACCTCACCGTAAACCTATGTCTTAGAAACATAGAAACATAGAAAATAGGTGCAGGAGTAGGCCATTCGGCCGTTCGAGCCTGCACCGTCATTCAATATGATCATGGCTGATCATCCAACTCAGTATCCTGTACCTGCCTTCTCTCAATACCCCCTGATCCCTTTAGCCACAAGGGCCGCATCTAACTCCCTCTTAAATATAGCCAATGAACTGGCCTCAACTACCTTCTGTGGTAGAGAGTTTCAGAGATTCACCACTCTGTGTGAAAAATGTTTTTTTCATCTCGGTCCTAAAGGATTTCCCCCTTATCCTTAAGTTGTGACCCCTTGTTCTGGACTTCCCCAACATCGGGAACAATCTTCCTGCATCTAGCCTGTCCAACCCCTTAAGAAGTTTCTATACGTTCCCCCCCTAAATCTCCTAAATTCTAGCGAGTACAAGCCAAGTCTATCCAGTTTTTCTTCATATGAAAGTCCTGACATCCCAGGAATCAGTCTGGTGAACCTTCTCTGTACTCCCTCTATGGCAATAATGTCCTTCCTCAGATTTGGAGAGCAAAACTGTATGCAATACTCCAGGTGTGGTCTCACCAAGACCCTGTACAACTGCAGTAGAACCTCCCTGCTCCTGTACTCAAATCCTCTCGT